>NC_041400.2:165376622-165682733 GCF_900747795.2 Erpetoichthys calabaricus
GTAACCACAGACGGTTTTATTTTTCTAAATCTTTACCTGCAACATTTCAGGACATGTTGACTGCAGCCATGGGTGTCCCAAAATTTCCCGTAAACTTGGACGGTCTTCTGGTTTAAACATCAAGCACCAATTTATCAAACTCTTGCATTCTGCACGAGAAGTGAATAGGATGGCAGACATGAATGATTTTTTTGCATTCAAAGCTTAAAAGGTGGTGAAAGTGATACTGCAACTCAACTCCTTTAATTTTGCCTTGAAGTCGAAGGCAGGTGCCAGTGCAGCACCAGTTTACAGTAGAATCTCCTGTAAGACTATAGCAAAAACAAGAAACTTACGATAAATTTTTATGACTAAAAAAGATATACCAAATAAAGAGAACACGTATTTGTCAATGTGCATTTTTAATTTCAAAAGTCTCTATGTAACTTGTACCCTCTTAGGTGCCCCACCCACTGTGAAAACATAAAGCATTACTAAGACAGGACATTTCCTGATAATTAAATTTTATAGCCTTGTTACAGAGTCTTTTTCCACATAAGAAGAAAAACTGGTACAATGAAAACTAGTTTCAACATAGAATACAACCTCCATTTATTAGACACGACATACAGATTTTGTGAGAAACGCATTAAAGTATAATCGGGTGTTGTGTTTACAAAAATTTGATATTTTCATATCTTTTATTTTTTTGCTATGCTTCACCTGCAGGTCTGTTTAAATTAAAAAACGATATTCCCTTTATCTACTTTTTCTTAATTATGTTTCATATTTCTTTGTCGTCAGATGAATTTCTTGTATTAACACAGACAGGTCAGAGCATGTGGAGACCACTTATCGCATTTACTGAAGAATGAAGTGCATTTGTCACCTTAGGGTGCAAGTTTCATTTGCAATATTTGACTGGATTTTTGTGAGAATGCATGTAATGTTAAAGCTGCTGCCCCTTTTCTAATATTTTTGCTGCATTTTGGTCAGTACAGAAGTACACTGAATAGATGAGAGTGACTCTAGGAGTTTGTAACTGATGAAGAGCCAGTGCACAGAAGGGGAGGGAGGTAGCAGTGGCCGATGAGGTAGTAAGTTGTTTAATTTACCTTTCTTTATCTTCTTTAAATCTACATTCTTAAGAGTGTTCAAAGCAATTAAGGATATGAGAAAAGACGACCAGAAGTTAATTATTGCTCATGTTGGAGAGGAAGAGTCACGGTGACTACATTTACTTTATGGACTTGGAAAAATGTTTTTGATCATGATTGCCCTAATATCCTGTGGCAGGAGCTACCATCTTACAGCATTTTGCCTAATTAAGGTCCATACTTTCCCACTCTTGCTTGTAACATCCTAGACGAGGTCCTGTCTTGCCTTCCTAAGTTATCTTGTGGTGCATCTATGATCCTTAGACCAATGCTGTCTGGAAATTTGTGCTTTACCAGACAAAGAACAACCCATAAATGCCCCAGATGATGGTTCTATTTAAATCAAAGAGACGTTTTCCTGGAACAGGGACTTACTCATGGAGCCACTCCTGGGAATGGTGTTCATCACCTTGTGTCTGGTGACCCACAAAGGACGATTGTGTTTAGTTGGAAAAAGCCACGTGAAGTCACCATGTGGATTCACCTCTAACAAGAGGTCGGATGTAATGCCAGTTGGACAAGAGTCAAAAGTGGGACAGATCCAGGCATGCTAGACATTGGGGATGAAAAACTGGTTCTTGGGATGTAGTGTAAAATCTAGATTCTCCGGTGGAAAAACAGCTACCTCTACACACAGTACTTGCTCTGAAACCAGACTTCTCGATTAGGGCGGAGTGGTGGCTCTGAGGCTAGGGATCTGCACTGGCAATCGGAAAGCTGCTGGTTCGAATCCCATAAAATGCCTAAAGGGACTCTGCTCTGTTGGGCCCTTGAGCAAGGCCCTTAACCTGCAATTGCTAAGCGCTTTGAGTACTGAGAAAAGTGCTATATAAATGCAAAGAATTATTAAGGGTGGTCTCTCTCTTCTATTCTGAAGTTGTCCCTTAGTTAAAGCCCTGGCTGATATGGAGATTTCAGTGTTCACATGTCCAAAGGCTACGTCCTGCCTTGCACCTAGTGCCACTAAGATAGGTTTTGGCCCAATATGAATCTTGCATTGGATTATGTGGGTTTAAGAACATGACGACATATTACATTGGGAATGACAGAGATATTTGTAGAAGTGTGATTGAGAGGAACTGTCTGCCAGATTTGAATACAAGCAGTGAGCTCTTATGGGATTTCTATGTTAATCATCAATTGTTAGTAAAGAATAGTATGTTAATGCAAAACAATGATGGGAAACTTCACATTTAAATGAAGAGGCTATATGTTTCTTCAGAGTAATACTGTTGTTCTATACTGATGTTTAAAACCCAGTTAATATATCATCCAAAAAATTACTGGGTGGGTATTCACCAATTCATAGAATACAAAAAATAATGCATCTGTCCTGATGAAATTAAAACAGATGTAGGTATAGTGGCGGCAGGTCGCTACACAGTTTCTAGCAGTATAAAGTACAGTGGGACCAAAGCCATCTTTGAAAGACAAATGGAATGCCTGGAGAAAAGCCACTTAGACAGAGGGAGACCATGGAAACAGAACCTATGACTGTGAGCTTATAAGGCAGAAGTACTATCAACTAGCACAAAAATCATACTGTTACATATATACAGTCCGCCCCCGTAGTAATGAAACAGGACAGACTTTAAAAATCAATAAACAAACAGATATCGCTAGCTAAGCGGAGGCAAACAAAACATGGCCAGAGGTAGACCGATTCGAACGGAGGCTGGTGTGTGAGTTAGAAGGGCCCTGCCCGGCTCCCCACTCCTGACATCACGCTTCTCCCTCCCATCGGCCCGCAGCCTCTGTCTCAGATTAGCGCAAATATATCACTCCTGCAAGCAAACTATGATACTTAGCCCGATGAGCGAAGTCGCAAAATCAACCGGAATGTTCAAACAAATTATAGAAAAAAAAAAACAATCTAAATCTGTTAAACAGTTCTCTCGTGAAAAGTGGACAGACAGACGTTGGATTTTATATATATAGAGCGAGAAGTACTGCATCAGCATCTTAAAATGTTTTCAGGCAACTGCACTTTTTTATATTTTGATGTCTAATCAAAAATAGATTATTAAATAAGAATCTTTGCACAGTTTTAACCCATATATTTAGACAAATTGTAAAAACCAAATAATATTAAAGGTTAGTCATTCACACTCCAGTATTACTGAGTCGCACTTTCCAAATTCAATATATATTATAAAGGTTATTATTATACTATTATATCATTACAACAACAGAAGTGATCAAAATACTTTTCTTTTCAGAAGAAATGAAATATGAGAAAACATGTTTATAGTAATCACAATAAACATTACTAGCTTATGAGGTTTAGCAAAACTTCCACATTACTGACATTTTTTCTTGTATTCTTCTTATTGGAGTTTAAGTGTCAAATACTCACTTCAGACAGGACATTTGAAATCTCTGCTCTAGTCCATATTAGGACATATTCACATTTTTAAAATTCTAAGAATTATTCTTTTTAACTGTCCTCTGGAGAGTTGAAGATGAGAGTGTGACTGTTGTGATGGTTGGCCAGGACCATTACCCGGCCAGAACGCCGAGGGAGAGAACCTCTTTGGGACTGTATCCTCCCTGAGATGCGAGAGGGCAGCACTCCGAAACAAACACCAAATACTTAAATAACAATTTAGAAATACACATCCGAAAAGGAATAAAAAATGTAAAACAATCAGACAACTTTCTCTCTGATGTGAATTAGCATGTTTTCTCATCTCAGATTTTTTCAAATCTTCTAATTGTTCATATTAGGGCTGCAACTTAGAACTATTTTGCTTAACAATTAGTTGGCCAAATAATACTTTGATTAATAGGGGGTTTAAAAACTGCAAAATCTGTGCAAAAATGTAACCATTTTATTCGTAAGACTGTTGTTAACATCAAGGAGAAGATGGCTGAAACCACTGTTAACTATCAACAAATGTGGCCTAAAGTGTATTATTTTAATATTTACGCACTAGGTGGCAGCAAAGACCATGTGATGAACTGAGTCACTGTTGCTATTGTCAAAAGCAATCCTCTGCAAAGGAAGTCGGCCATATTGTCGAGTATCCCTTACTGTAAGTGAGAGAAGAATAACCATTACTGTACCCCAATTTATTTTCTTTTCAAGTGCTCCCCCATCATGTTTATGCTCTTGTATGGAGTGAGCTCATTTTGACAAATCTTGTAAGACATGGATTTCTTATTAGATGTAAAATAATTTTTAAATGTTTTACTCTTTACCTGTTTTAAATCTTTAACCAGATTTACTTTTTCTTTTTGTTAGGGTGTTAGGTCCTTTAATGACCTCTTAGGCACAGCCATCAGCAGTGTGTCTGTCTGCAGAGAGACTGTTGACCTTGTCGAGAAGTTTAAGTACCTTGGCAGTGACATTCACATCTTTGGTGACTCTTCTAATGAAGTCAATAGACAGAGTGCAGGGAGGGGAGGTCATGAGGTTGCTGGAAAGGGGTGTGTGGTGCTCCCGATATCTATGTAAAAGGACAAAGGTCCAAGTCTTCAGTGTCCTAGTGCTTCCTGTCTTGCTATATGGTTGCCAGACATGGACACTATCCAGTGACCTGAGATGAAGACTGGACTCCTTCGGTACTGTGTCTTTTTGGAGAATCCTTGGGTGCTGCTGGTTTCACTTTGTGATGAATGAGCAGTTGCTGATGGAGTCCCGAATGAGGCACATTACCTGCATTGTGAGGGAGCATCAGTTATGCACTACGGCCATGTACCGTGATTCCCCGAGAGTGATCCGTTTCGCAGGATCCTCATTGTTGAGGACTCGAGCGGCTGGACCAGGCCAAGGGGACACCCATGTAACACCTGGCTGCGGCAGATAAATGGCCAGTTCTGGAGGGTGGGTCTAGACCAGGGGTGGGCAAAGTCATTCCTGGAGGGCCACAGTGGCTGCAGGTTTTTGCTCCAACCCAGTTTGTTAATAAGACGCACTTATTGCTCAAATAACACTTGTGCTTCACTTCAGTTGTCTCACTTGTTAAGATTTTGCATATTTTAGTCTTAAACAGCTGTATTCTCGATTTTTAATGGCTCCTAATTAGCAATAACATGCAAATGACAATTTAGCTGCATGCAGTTCTCCATTTAACTTGTTTCCATTTACAAATGTGTGTGTGTTTATCATGCACTATTGGGTTTAATTAAATACTTGGAAGGAAAGTTAAGAGAGAAAAGTGAAGGACTGAGAATTACTCATTCATTTTAGCCTTCAAATCATTTGGATAATATCCTTAGGGGGGGAAAAAGTTTAAGATATGAGAATTACCTGACATGGCAGAGTTAAAGCATTAACAAGCCATGAAATTAAATTATTGACAAGAATTGCTTCCTAATTAAGCAACTGGGTTAGAACAAAAATCTGCAGCCACTGCGGCCCTCCAGGACTGACTTTGCCCATTCCTGGTCTAGACCATGTGTCTGCCTGGGGTTTGCCAACCTGGATTTGGAGCTGTTTCATTGTGCGGTGGGTGCGGCATGGCACTGTACCAGTGCATGCTCCTTGACCTGACCTGACCTGTTAGGGTTTCTGTGAAGAATTCCAAGTTGTAAGAAGCTTAAATGTGAAAAACAAAAACTTGATATGTCATTTTTAAAGGAAACATACAATACAGTACAGAGAATGTATGTTTTTTAAAAAATTGTGGTGTGGTCAACAGTAAATGTCTGTATTCATGTTGGTATCTGTGCATTCAGTACATACTCAGCATTTTGGCAAAAAGAATGCAATATAACATGCAGTGAGAAAGTTTATTTTGATCCAAAAACACAGCAAGTAATTCAATTTATAAAAAAAGAAAACCGTCTCACCTTGAGAAGTATCAGTTGGAAAACATAGTTTGCCTTCTATAATCTCATCAGCTTTTCTAAAGGGTGGTCCTCCAGTTACCAAAATGTAGAGATTGATGCCTAGTGCCCACACATTTGTTGGAATTGCTTTGTACTTTTTATTGAGGACCCGCTCGGGTGAAAAAAAAATAAAAGTACCTAAGACAGAAAAAAAATCACTCCTAACCAGCTGAAAAGTAACAATTGTTCTTAACTAAAACATCTGCATACAACTGACATTTTAGAACTAGTTAACTGTCAGCCCTACTGCAGAATTATGAACAAACATAGACAAACTTGTTTTTAACTTACCTCCAAAGTCACTGTATTCAGCTTCCATTAGAATAGAACCAACTCCAAAATCAATTAGTTTCACCTGGTATGTTGTAGTCTGCACTAATATGTTGTTAACCTTGACATCATCATGCAGAATTCCCCGAGAATGACAGTGAATTACTGCCTCAACAATTTGCCTGAAGATGTATTTTGCAAGAGGTTCTCCAAATTTGCCTTGTGTTTGATCAAGCAGAAATTCATACAGGTCTTTGCAGGGCTCTGGTCTCTCCATTACAAGCAAATACTCAGAGGATGTTTGAAACCTATCCAAGAAGCAGATCACTCTAGGAGATGTTGGAGGACTGCTAGCAATCTGGAGAAGGGCAGCTTCCAGAGGCAAAAGCTCCATCTCACCTGGCTGTGAGGACAGAGAGTGGAGCAAAGGTGTCACATTAAACAACACTACTGATGAATGTAATACAGACATTGCCAAAAATAATTTGTGCCTTCAGCTTAAAACAAAAAGAAATACAGTAATCCCTCCTCCATCGCGGGGGTTGCGTTCCAGAACCCGCCGCGAAAGGTGAAAATCAGCGAAGTGGAAACCATATGTTCATATGGTTATTTTTATATATTTTAAGCCCTTATAAACTCTCCCACACTATTATAAACATTTCCCACACAATTATACAGCATAAACCCTTTGTATTCTCTTAGATATTAGGTAAGATTCGTTGAAATTATGTATGTAAACACAGTTTATATACAGTCAAACCTAAATATTTTAAAGATATCGAGCATCTCCGATATCACATATGTTACAGCCATTACGACAGACAGGCCACCAGCAATAAATACGTACAATGCAAGAAAAATATTGTATACAGTAAAATGTGTGTACAGTGACACTAAACTATGTACATGTAATAAGTACTGTACGTAGATAATTATGGTTACTCACGAACAATGACATGACGACTTGTCCGATAACGATGAGTTTAATTTTACTGGACAACAAAGGATAGCGTTACAGCTCTTCTAAAGGAGCCTCTTCAGGCGACTGTGTAGCACCGCCGTTGTTCTTCTTCCAGCACTCTTCAATCCAAATCCCTAAAGCAGATTCCATCCAGACTACTGCCTTATCACGTCCACTTGCAACTCGTTTTGCACCCTGGTTAAAGGACACTGCGGCCGTAGATCTTATATGCTTTTCCTCCTTTTTAAATAAAAAGGATCGTGGACTCATTGATGCTGTAATGGTGTCCTGCAGCGGTGTAGCTGTTCCCTTCCTTTAACATATCCAAAACTTTTACCTTTTCTGCAATCATTTGCATCTTCTGTTGCCGCTTGGACACGGCCCCTGAAGCAGTAGCAGGAGCACGTTAATGCTGAATGAGTGAGATGAGACTTCCTGGTTAATGCAGCACTCCGTCGCTGAGCCAATCAGCAGCACACAGGAACTTAACTGCGTGCTCTGATTGGGTAGCTTCTCAGCCATCCGCCAATAGCATTTCTTGTATGAAATCAACTGGGCAAACCAACTGAGGAAGCAAGTACCAGAAGTAAAAAGACCCATTGTCCGCAGAAACCCACGAAGCAGTTATATATTTAGATATGCTTACATATAAAATCCGCGATAGAGTGAAGCCGCTAAAGTCGAAGCGTGATATAGCGAGGGTTTACTGTAAATAAAATCTCACAATTTTCCTTAAACTAAGTGGATACTCACAAAAATATTTGGCATCCACTATTATTTATTTTACATTAAACAGAACAGAAGCTTTGCTTTTTAGTTATTATCTAACTTATTTTAAATAATAAAACGAACAGAAAAATTGGTATCCTTAACCTACTATTATATAGCACAGCCTTTTTGTACATAATAACAGCAATCAAGCACTTTCTAGGTTCTGAATGAGACTTCTATACATCTTGACTGATAGTTTAAATCACTCTTCCAGTTTATTCAGAATAGAAAGGCGGAGGGTGGCCCCTCAGCAGTTATATCATGCTGGCCTCACATCTTGGGGTCCAGCACACAAAACACGGAATATATCCTTGATGCTTATAAACAAAATACACAACGATATTAACAAATATTTCATAATAAGAAACAAAATTAAAAATTAGTCATTCAAAAGCAGTAACAAAATGGAAAATAAAGCATTCTTAAGCCAGGAAATAAACCGTAGCTGAAACATAATAACCAAACTCTATAAGTGCAGAACAGAGTTCATCCTGATTGGCTGTATTACATCCAGATAGGTCACCTGTTAGGCATAGGACATGACAGCACTATACCGAGGATGTTGAATTTGGATCAGAAATTTACTGACATACAGCATTCGTCTGTTCAGGACATATCTAATAAGTTCTGCTTTATAAAGACAAGCTGTGTTCATAATGAGCCGTCAAATACAGTCACTTTTCGCCCTCCACCATTCTCGCATTTAGTTGAGGACCAGGGGCACGTGCAATTCCAGAATTAGGAACAAACCCTCAGGTCATAAATCTACAGCCCAGAATCTTACTCAGATAGTACTTAGTTATAAAAAGTCTGCACAATGTTACCAAAATGGCAGGTTTTGTGTGATAAATAAATGAAACCAAGAGAAATCCAGTCAGAACTTATTCCACCTTTATTGCAAATCTACACAAAGAAGGTGAAAACAAGTCAGAAAGAGTTTAGTGAAAAAAGAAATCATACAAAAAACCTGGTTGGATTAGTGTGCACTCCCCTAAACTAATACTTGGTTGAAACACGTTTAGATTTTATTACAGTTTGGCACATCTGGACATGGGCATCTCCTGAGCCAGCTCTTTTTAGGCCTCCCAACAGATTTTCAGTTGGATTAAGTTCTGTTCTCTGGCTGGGCCATTCATGAACATTGATCCTCCTTTTATGAAGCCATTGCCTTATTGATTTCAATGTATGCCTTGGGGATGAAGTTCCTTTTCATCTTCAGCTTCCTAGCAGATGCTTGAAGATTTTGTGCCAAAATAAACTGATGTTTTCTTTGTGAGAATAGGCTTTTGCCTTGCTACCCCACCCCACAATCCAGACATATGAAGAATAAGACTGATTGTTGTCACATGTAGGGAACAAGAAGTACTTGCCAGGAAATCCTGCAGCTCCTGTAATGTTTTTGTAGGCCTCTTGGTGGCCTTCCTGAATAGTTTTCACCTTGTCTTCTCATCAATCATCAAACAGGGACGTCCTGTTTTTTGTAGAGTCACTGCTGAGCCATATTTTCTTCACTGGTTGATGAATGTATTCACTGTGCTCCATGGGATGTTTAATACTTTGGATACTTTTTTGTACCCCTGTCCTGATTGATAACTTTCAACGATGAGATCCCACTCAGAATTTAAAAGCTCTTTGTGGTCCACAGCTTTTGGAGTATATGGCCAACCAAGAGGATTTCAGAATAATCCTACAGGAACAGCCAAACTTTATCTGAGCTCATTCAGAGCACTTTAATTGATGTCAGGTATATACTATTATTTAAGATAAGACTTATTGATAATGTTTCTGAACGCAGTCACATCCTTGATTATTAAAAGGTGAACACATTAATACAACCAAGGGTTGTGAATGTTTTTTTTCCTTTTTTCACTTAACAGTTTACGATTTTTTTTCACCTTCTTTGTATAGAATTAAATTTTTCAATAATAGTGGAATATGTTCGGAATCTTGGGTTTATTTTTTTATTACACAAAATCTATCATTTTGACAGGGGTGTGTAGAAACTTGTCTTTGCATCTTTTTTTATTTTTTCCTACATGGAGCAATATTTAGCTTGAACCATATCACTGTTTGAAAGTCAAGACAGAGACATATTCTGAGAACCAGACTTTTGAGGGAAATCATTTTTATCAGCTCAGACTTTTGGGGTGTTGAGCATGTTTTGACATTTTTTACACAATGTTTGATATTTTTTTTGTTTTGTGACGTTTACAGGGCAGTGTGCTGATGACATCAGGATGTTTCATTGACGTTACAAGAGCCACTATTAACTCCCCATGACAAATAACAGCATTTGGTCTGCAACTTTGTTTTGTTTAGACAATGGGGGGATAAAGTGACTCCTTTAGAGATCCATGTTTTCTTTTTTCATAGAAACCACCATTCGATGGATTATTGCTAGCCATTGATGCATGTGTCTTATGACATCTGACATTGTGGCAGCCCCTGACATATATATGCACAGTCATATGAAAAAGTTTGGGAATCCCTCTTAATTCTTTGGATTTTTGTTTATCATTGGCTGAGCTTTCAAAGTAGCAACTTCCTTTTAATATATGACATGCCTTGTGGAGACAGTAGTATTTCAGCAGTGACAGGAAGTTTATTGGATTAACAGAAAATATGCAATATGCATCATAACAAAATTAGACAGGTGCATAAATGTGGGCACCCCAACAGAGATGTGACATCAATACTTAGTTGAGCCTCCTTTTGCAAATATAACAGCCTCTAGACGCCTCCTATAGCCTTTGATGAGTGTCTGGATTCTGGATGGAGGTATTTTTGACCATTCTTCCATACAAAATGTCTCCAGTTCAGTTAAATTTGATGGCTGCCAAGCATGGACAGTCTGCTTCAAATCATCCCATAGATTTTCAATGATATTCAAGTCAGAGGACTGTGATGGCCATTCCAGAACATTGTACTTCTCCCTCTGCATGAATGCCTTTGTAGATTTCGAACTGTGTTTTAGGTCATTGTCTTGTTGGAATATCCAATCCCTGCGTAACTCCAACTTTGTGACTGATGCTTGAACATTATCCTGAAGAATTTGTTGATATTGGGTTGAATTCATCCAACCCTCGACTATAACAAGGGCCCCAGTTCCTGAACTAGCCACACAGCCCCACAGCATGATGGAACCTCCACCAAATTGGACAGTAGGTAGCAGGTGTTTTTCTTGGAATGCAGTGTTCTTCTTCCGCCGTGCAAAGTGATGTACAGAACACCATTTGCAGCGAGATGTTCTTGCAGGTCTTTGGAGGTGATCTGTGGGTTGTCTGTAACCATTCTCACAATCTTGTGCATATGCTGCTCCTGTATTTTTCTTGACCTGCGAGACCTGCTGGGTTTAACAGCAACTGTGCCTGTGGCCTTCCATTTCCTGATTACATTCCTTACAGTTGAAATTGACAGTTTAAACCTCTGAGATAGCTTTTTGTAGCCTTCCCCTAAACCATGATACTGTTTGTATTCAGATCTTTTGAGAGTTGCTTTGAGGATCCCATGCTGTTACTCTTCAGAGGAGAGTCAAAGGGAAGCACAACTTGCAATTGACCACCTTAAATACCTTTTCTCATGATTGGACACACCTGTCTATGAAGTTTAAGGTTTAACGAGCTAATCCAATCAATTTGGTGTTGCAAGTAATCAGCATTGAGCAGTGACATGCATTCAAATCAGCAAAATTACAAGGGGACCCACATTTTTGCACAGCCAGTTTTCCACATTTGATTTAATTTAATACAACTAAATACTGCTTCACTAAAAATCTTTGTTCGGAAAACACCCCAGTACTCAGATGTTCCTAGGAAATGAAAGACTGTTATCTTTTCTGTTGAAAGTAAATTATTATGCAGCATGAGAGGGGTTCCCAAACATTTTCATATAGACTGTATGAGGGACACTCACATTAATAAAGTTTATGACAAAGACTTGTTGGAAAACAGCACTTGAGTAAATAAAAAAACAATTTAGGAAGCTCTTTTGATTTGTATTTCTTGTACTTTTGGATGTTTTTGTTTTAGCAACAATCACAGAAGAAACTTGTGCAACAAATCTGACTACTCTTTTGTTTTCTTTCTTAAAAAAAGAGAGATTGATCATATCTGCCATACGAACTCAAACATAATTTTCTCCTCCTGTTTTAATTTTCTGTTTAATAGTGTACAGAATTATATAGATTAAATAAGAGATTCTAGAAAATAGTTCAGGACTTTTTTTTTTGTTTTGTTTTTATTAGTTTTTAGATGCTAGCTGTTTTATGCTGAGTAGTAGCTCTCCTGTTACCATCCAGATGGCTATCTCATACTCCATGGTGGCTGTCTTGTTCCTATCCAACTACACACTCCCAAGTTAAATTTCATCTATTCTGTTCTTCTCCATCTTCCTATCTCATGGTGAATTGTAGCTTTCCTATTCCTCATTAGCTGGCCTTCTGCAAATGAGTGCAAGCTATGCTAAAAAACCTTCTGTGTCTCAGTCTGGAATGGTTACGTTTTTCTGAGATGAGAAGCTGGACATGTTCTGTTCTTGACAGGTTGGTCAAGTCCCTTCAAGTGGCAACTGTGGAGTCTCTGTGTAGCTAGCCATTCTGCTTACTTTTTACACAGTTTTATCTTAGCTACCCACACCATTATAAAGTGTACACTTATCCTAAAAACCAAATACAGTAAATTTGTATTAACATATAATGAATCAGGACAGAGCAGAAGAGTTAGCAGCATACATCTATCCAATACCCAACCACCTCTACTCAGGATGGGCCCTTGCGCCAAAGTACATAGATACAAGTATGTAATACAAGTAAAATGCATTATTCAACAGTTCAACAAAATGCAAATATTTATTTTAATTTATAGAACATCAAACATAATCTCATTACTTCATCATACTAGGTGAATGGATACTGTAGCACATACTACATAATTTACAGAACAATTATTTGCATTAGGATTAGCATGTTTTACGTAAAGAAGTGGCATTTGGGGAGCAACACAACATCTTATACATGCATTGTGTTCAATAATGAATTACAAACACCGTGAAACCCTGTGATAACTTATCCTGTAAAAACACAAATTGAGAAATTACATTTCTCAAGAAATTATATGATCACTGTTTGGCTGTCTGCCTTCCCCACAAACGATCATAATAATCACAGTCACTAAAGTCAATCAAACAGTGCAGTGCTGGATTTTGCTGATGCACAATATATACTGCAGATGCTCACAAGATGCATTTTAAACATTTAGTGCTTTAGCTAGAAGAGGGATGTAACTGACTGATTCTACAGAACTATAACAATAACATTATAATCATGTACAATGATCTTTTTTATTATCCAAACTCAATCAACCAATTTCAACTACCACAAATCACCAGGCCTAAATACAGAAGAAAAGAACATAGCTAGGATTCAAGTTTTGAGACTCAGTTTTTGTAATCTTCATGAGAAAAACAGTCTTTTTGGGCCCCGGCCCTGAGCCTGACAAGCCTCTTTGGGCATCCATGTATGTACCTAATCCAATTCAGGGTTGCATGGGCCAGCATTATGAAACTGATTTTAGTATCTCTGGGATTAACTTTGGTGCGTTATTTTTTGAGAAATATTATTTTTTATCATTATTTTGGCAATGTCATCCTGAAGCCTTCTGAGTTTATAGTATTCTAATCAGATTTTGTTTTCAGGAATAAAATTTTGAAGAATGTGTGGCTTATAACGTCATTAAAACTGCAACTACTTAAGATGGTGGCGCAGAGAAAGTCCAAGGTTCTGGAAAAAACCGTAAAACATCAAACAAAATCTAATTAGTTATACATGAAAGGAATTTTAGATAATCAGGAACTTTGCAGTGGCTTGTTTTTGACTTTCGGGTTACACATTGTACTTTAATATTTAGTCTTTCTTTCTGGGTTGATAGCTGCCTGTTTCTATGACTACCCTTTTGCTTTTGCCTCTTGTGCGCCTTTTCCCAGTCTGTTTTTTCTAATCCTTTCTAAAAACCACTATTCTTTGCCTCTCATTCAATACACACAGAGCTCATCCCAGTAGCATTAGGTACAGGACAGGGATCAACTCTCAACAGGATGAAAACTCCTTTCAAGGTACTTTCTAGCACACATCAAAACTCACTCAAACAGAAATAAAGTGGATTTTCCATATCTAACATTAATTTGTTTAGAATTTGTGAGACAAACTAGAGCACATGGAGAAAATTCCATGCAGATATGAGCAGGACATATAAATACAGACCCTGACCAAGCACAAGATTTAAACCCAGGACACTAGACCCAGGAGACGTAAGCACCAATCTATGTGACACCTTGACACAGCTAGCTGTAAATACACTATTCTAATATGTTACTGTTTCCTTCTGAGTAATCTGATAAAGTGAAACAAACTAGAAGTCAAAAATAAAAATCATCATCGAATACGTTCTAAGAATTTGGCAAAATTCTGGCCAGTTTTATTTGAAAAAAGTTATTTATACTGTACACATTGGTTCACTAATGCTACTTACTCCAAACTAATGGCAATTCACAATGGAATCAAAACACAAACTACAAACTCAAAATAACACTAACATTTACTCATAAACTGAATTATCTGAGACAGATGTTTGTAGAATTAGTCCACAACTCTTCCTATATCCTGTTGGTAATCATGTCACATGCTGATGTCATTATACAAGCAGTGCCATGTTGCCAGATCTATACTGACAACCATTTCCTAATGAAATTGTACTCAATGTTTAAAACCTCAGTTAAAAGCAAACCATACATTTACATCTGTTTTAAGGTCTATGTGTAAAAACAGCTCCACAGAAAAGTAATCACTAAATTACAGATTTTATACTGGCTAATTGTTTGTTTTTATACATGGTCGGGAAATTTTTTCAATACTAACCAGCTGGATCCATTTCTTAATTTCTTCTTTTTTGACTGATTTAATTGCTACCTAAAAGAGAAAACAGGTATGAATCAACAAGGCACAATTAGACAGAATGAATGAACATTAGTCTTGTTTCTACCTCTTCACTCACGTATTCAGTACGTTTTACCTACCGGCAGACTATCTTTTCTTCGATACCCAGAATATACTTTGCCATATTTTCCTTGTCCAATAAGGGAATCCATTGTGTATGTTTGGAGAAGAGATTCATATTCTACAAAAAATAAAAAGTAAACATCCTATCAAGGAAATGAATACTAAAACAATATTCTAAAACCATACTGAGTTTCCAAGTGGATTCTTACACTGCAGATTTTTTTTTCTTTACGCTATGACATCTCTATTATATAAAAAAATCTTGTGACAAGACAAGTCTTTTTCAGAGAGACACTTTCACGTCCCGTGAGACGAGACTTTGTGCCAAGAGCTTTAACCACGTCCAGGGCCGGAAATAAAGAGTAGATGACAAAGTAGAACATCGTAAAGAATTCAAAAACATTGGCGTGATACACATGCAGAGCAGGTTAGAGATAGTGGAAGTACGAAAATTCGAAAGTCTCAAAAAAATGATAGTAAAGATCGCATTAGTGCAAACAAACGGAAATTACAGTAATCCCTCGCTAGATCACGCTTCGTCTTTCGCGGCTTCACTCCATCGCGGATTTTATATGTAAGCATATTTAAATATATATCGCAGATTTTTTGCTGGTTCGCGGATTTCTGCGGACAATGGGTCTTTTAATTTCTGGTACATGCTTCCTCAGCTGATTTGCCCAGTTGATTTCATACAAGGGACGCTATTGGCAGATGGCTGAGAAGCTACCCAATCAGAGCATGTATTACGCACTAAATAAAACTCCTCAAATATATTGTGAGCACAGGGGCTGTTCGCACCCCTAGAAGATACGGCCACTCCTCAAAAAACACTGAAAGATTACCTTCACATTGCTCTCTTCCTTGCTGGGCTTAAATGTGGCTGTTTTGTCAAGCGATATGCTTCCTGCATGGTGCTTAGCATACTTAAAAGCTCGAACGGCACGTATTGATTTTTAATTGTTTGTTTTTCTCCGTCTCTCTCTCTCTCTGACATTCTGTGCTCCTGACGGAGGGGGTGTGAGCAGTGGGGGGGCTGTTCGCACCACTAGACGATACGGACGCTCCTCTAAAAAAATGCTGAAAGGCTACCTTAACATTGCTCCCTTCCTAGCAGCTGCGTTGTCTGGTGGTGCTTCGCATACTTAAAAGCCAAACAGCCCTATTGATTTCTGATTGTTTGCTTTTTTCTGTCTATCTCTCTGACATTATCTGCTCCTGATGCGCACTCCTTTGAAGAGGAAGATATGTTTGCATTCTTTTAATTGTGAGACGGAACTGTCATCTCTTGTCTTGTTATGGAGCACAGTTTAAACTTTTGAAAAAGAGACAAATGTTTGTTTGCAGTGTTTGAATAAAGTTCCTGTCTCTCTACAACCTCCTGTGTTTCTGTGCAAATCTGTGACCCAAGCATAACAATATAAAAATAACCATATAAACATATGGTTTCTACTTCGCGGATTTTCACCTTTCACGGGGGGGTCTGGAACGCAACCCCCGTGATAGAGGAGGGATTACTGTATTACTTGGTGAAACAATGGAATAGCAAAAAGAGATCGAATATATTGTTTGGATTTAAACCTTAAGTTGGAGAATTGTAGATTGTCTAATTTGTGTTGCCATCAGGGAAAAGTAGTGTTTCTTTCCGAATGAAGAGGCATATCCGTAAGAATTAAAAAATTTGTTGTTTGGTGAAACTGAAATCCACTTATGCTGTCACGCTTGAGTCACAGAGTTGCACAGATACGCAGGAGATTTTAGAGACAGAAACGTTACTCAAACACTTTAAATAAACATAAGTCTCTTTCAGATGTGAATGAAGCTTCATGTGTTGTCAGAGGGGACAGTTCCATTTCTTAATTAAAAAAATAGAAAATCTTCTTCTTCGTAGGGGCGCACCTCGGGAGCAGGACTCCCAACAGGAGCAGAGGATGTCTGAGGGAGAAGAGAGACAAGGCAGTGAGACAAAAGGACAGCTGCCGTACAGGCTTTTAAATGTTCAACGTGCCACTTGAGATGTAGATCACGTGTCTCGGCAGCAGCAGCAAGCCAGCAGCTGATTGAGCAAAGAGGAGGTAAAAACAAATGTATTTGTTTCCCATTGTATCATCGTTTAAGAGGGGGTTTTGGAGGAGTGACCTCATCTCCTTGGGGTGCATTCAGCCCCCCTCTTCTCAACACGAGCGGCTGGCATGTAGTGCAGGCCGGAGGGGGGTTGGCGAGCGAAGCCCCCTAGTTTTCAATAAGAATTTCACACATTGCTCAAAGATGATGTAGGTCCACATGAGTTTATATTGTGTACTGCCACTTTTCACAGTACAAGTCATGCTTGTCATTGTTTTGCCACATACAACTTGGCAATATTTTTAACATTGAAAATATGGCTTGAAAATCCCAAAACTGAAACATGTGCTTTACTATGAAAAACATGCAACAGTTAGGGGATAAAAACACTCCAGTTTAAAAGCATATTAGATTGCTCCCATTCACCATGGGATCACATAAACAACACTTGAAAAGAAAACAAACACATTACATATGAGGAACTTTTTTATATTGGGTTCTCTGATCACACAGCTCTCCACACTAAGTAAGGGAGGATATTGAGATAGTTATGAGACATATATGTATGAGATGCAATATTAACTGTATCCTTGATTATTTTTGTCTCATTTACTTTAAAGTGAGTTTTAAAATTAACACAATCAAAAAAGAAATGGGAAAAAAAATGTTTATAGGATTGCATTGAACATTTCTTGCTGTAAATAGTAACTGAATTGCCAGGACACACGTGTGCTTTTAGTCACAGATACATGTATCATTACTTATACAGGCAGTAGCTTGTGCTTGTATTCATCAACATGGCACTTTAGAGTATACAAGTACAAAGCCAATGGAATGCAGTTAAGAAAGTGCAAATAGCAATATATTAATGTAATACAGTACAAATACTTGTTAAACTGCAAAAGACCTATGTAAGTAACAATGTAATGTGGAGTTCAGCAGATGTTAGAAAAAAATCCTAAAAAAAAAGAAAAGCATGCTATTTGCACAAATACTCTGTTGTGAAAACTCTTAAGTTTATTTAGGTGAGTAACAATTTTCTAATGTGAGCATAAGTGCCTTATAATTAGTCTCCACCAGTGAACTATTAAAGTAATTGGCATGTTTTCAGAATAAACACTCCATAGTCAAGTTATCTTTATTCAGGCTGTGAATCTAAAAGGACAGTCATTAAAATGATGATCAAAGAACATTCTCAAAAGGTTTGAGATAAAACAGTGCAAATGAATTGTAAAAAGAGACAAAACAATTCAAAAAGGGTTGGGGTTACACAGCGACCCTGTATGTTATAAATGCAGTTTATTTTAGGCTTTTCAGCAAAATATTAATGCCCCTCAGTATGTGAGTCCAAGATGAAATTGTACAAGATGGCGACACTTCTGGCTAAGTGCTGGACAGGCAGGAAGAGGCGGGTCCAGGGGGACTGACACCGGATGAGATGTCATCACTGTTTGTTCTGTCAATCATTAGGCCTGTAGAAGGAGGAAGAGAAGAGGCCTACACAGCCACCTTGTGGATCAGTGTTGAATTACTACCTCCAGAGCCTTTAAGCTATCCCCAAGGTGCATGAGTGTGACAGCATAAAATAGAATAAAGTGCAAAACAATATTAAATGTTTGGATATCCAAGTGGGCATTAATGAAGCTACTTCAAACCAGCCAGACAGTATCTTGAAAAGCATGAAGACTTGTGAGCGAAGTTACAGAGATGTTTACAGTCACTTTGAAAGAGCCACAGAGTTCAGAAGTTGAGACTGGAGCAAAGGCACATCAGTCAACCATATCAAGAGCTCTGCAGAATACTGGCCTATATGGATGGGTGGCACAAAATAAGCCATGACTCATAAAGAAAGCATGTCTGGAGTTTGCTTAAAAGCATGAGAGTGACTCAGCTGTGATGTGAGAAAAGATTTTGTGGTCAGATGAGACAAACATAGAACGAAAATTTAACACCGCCTACTACTCAGATAACATCATACCTACACTACAGTGATGGAACACTATGCCATGGGGTTGCTTTTCTTCAGCAGGACATGGAATCTGGTTAAAACTGAAAGAAGAATGGATTGAGAAAATTAAACACAAAAACTACATAAAAATCTGTTTTAGCCTGCTAAAGAATCGAAGCTTGGAAAGAAGATCATCTTTCAGCAAGGTAACAACTCTAAACAATGTAGTGTTTTGAAGGTCAAAAAGACAAATATCCTGTATTGACCAGGTCAAATTTTTCATCTCAATCTGGTAGAGGATCTGTGGCATATTTGAACACTGTGGTGCACATCCATCATTCCACTAACCTCAATAATTTAGGAGAAATCTGCCTGGATGAATGGGCTAAAATCACTCCCAAACTCATACTCGTGCTTTTTTATACAAACGCTGGTACACAGACATACCCCAAAACACCTAAAGCTATTATTGCTGCTAAATTTGCCTCTACAAAATATTCAGTTGTTTGGGATTGAATATTATGCAGACATTATTGCATATCCATGGAAACAATGTCACATTAAAAATTAGTTTCATAACTTTGAAATAAAAATATCACATAAAACAAAATTTAAGTATAGGATTTGTTTTTTAGTAAAGCTTATAGTACTAGGGTGTTGTACCATGTTAGCCATTACGAATGTAGTGAAAAGTCAAGCAAAATGACACCTTTTATTGGCTAATTAAAAAGATTACAATTTGCAAGCTTTCGAGGTAACTCAGGCCCCTTCTTCAGGCAAGATGTAATGATTACATCTTGCCTGAAGAGCATCTTGCCTGGAGAAGGGGCCTGAGTTGCCTTGAAAGCTTGCATATTGTAATCTTTTTAGTTAGCCAATAAAAGGTGCCATTTTGCTTGGCTTTTTAGTAAAGCTTGAGAATTGGTCAGGGGTCTGAATACTTTTACTTGGCACTACATGCTGTATTATTTATTCAATAATACTACTATCTACATAATTGGGATGAAGGAGAGAAGGTGACAGAATGTAACACCCACAGAGACAGTAAACGGACAGCGAATACAATTCTGCACTTGTGAGGTGACAGAACAAAGGTCTGCATTAGCATCCTAACATGCACTTTCACAGTGTGTGCATTTCCACTACAGGCAGTTTACATTTTATATATAGCACTTTCCAAGGACCACTTAATCCTAGTTCCTTGAGTCATCACACACACTTTCAGCAGATAATGTACTGTATGTGAATAAATTGCTACTGATAGTACTGTAAAAGCTGAAGAGCAACATTCAAAAATGTAATAAATAAAAAACAAATGCTGCACTTTATAAGTGGTTTAAGTGAAGGAAAGGAAAGTGGTTATACATATGGTGGTTACAGTGGTTCAGTGTGGTTATACAGTACATACCATATTAATTATGTGTTAAGTTGCAAATGGCTTATGTTTTTTCTGAAAATTGTGAAAGGGTACCCAGATAGCAAGAGGTGGCCAGAAGCAAGGTCTCTATAAGACTCGCACAAACTTTCAAAAGAGGAAGCGCTTTAAAGCTGCCTGGTGCAAAGGATTATTTTGCATCAGGAAAAAAGCAGGTGCAAAGAAAAAGAGCCCAGGTCTGTGATAGATAGTGTAGAAGATCAGCCCGGACACAGACAGACACGGACTCAAAATGTCCAAAACAACACACATTTACCGTATTTTTTGCACCATAAAATGCACCGGACCATTAGACGCACCTAGGTTTAGAGGAGGAAAACAAGAAAAAAAATATTCTGAACCAAATGGTGTACTAATATGTTTAACAAAATATAGCAGAATAATATTTCAACCATGTAAATTCAACAGCGGTATTAAGAAACATCATCACTGCCATTAACAAATAAGGAGAGACTTTAAGGTTCAAGCACTCTTCTAGTTTTATGGAAACCCAAGAACTCCTCATCGCTAGTGTCAGAATTTATGAAGCTCAGTTGCTCACAATCACTTTGCAGGAGCACGTACCTATCATCACGTGGCATAACCTGTCCAAAGCCACCAGGGGACAAAGCACGTTTGGACCAATGCTCCGTGAAGTTATACAGTATCGCCAGTCTAGTCCCATCTATATTTGTAATGCCACAAAGCCCTTCATCTCGTGTTTTGTTGTGGGTTTCCAGTTTGAAAAACGAGAATGCGGTGCAAGCACAGCCCTCGGTTCAAAAAATTGCTCTGCATACCTGTTTGTCTCGTCTGACAGTAACTGAAAGGCAGCTTCAGGAAAAAACAGCCTGAAGTAGTCCAGCGGCTGGTAATCTGTCGAGTTCAACAGCAAGCCATACTGTCTTGTGAAGTCCAGTAGCCAGTTTGGCTCCCACGGATCAATGTCTAGGTATTCCTCCCACACGAACCTTGCCATAGGTGCATCGGCTGCACGAATATGCTCAGCTGGGGCGGCATTGGCTGGTGTCCCGATCAGCTGATGCCAGTTCCTCACTCTCGTTTGATCTCCTGATCACTCTCAACAAAATCAAATTCTGAAAAATCAGAGTCCGACTCAGTGATAATGCGCAAAACATCGTCTGCTGAGTATTTTGTTTTCTGCACTCGCTTCGCTCCTTCGTGAGATGTCGATGCAATCTTACCTTTGTTTACATTTCGCAACTCGTGCACATGCAAGGATTAGATGCCGAGTCAATGAGTCTAACATTCCTCCAAGCACAGAGGGAATGCCTGTAACATAACAGTGAGTTTTGTCGCCCTCTACCCCTGGATGTCGACTTTTGTCAGATAATACACATCACGGTCTGTGACGCAATATTTGCTCCATAAGATGCACAGACATTTCCAACCTTCTTTTGGGGGGAAAAAAGTGCATCTTATGGTGTGAAAAATACGGTATTTATATTATACTGTCCCGCACACAAAACAGTGCTCCAATAGCAACACTCCTTCCTTTCTTTCCTTTCACCGCCTCTACTCCATTCTTCCAACTCTAGATAGATAGATAGATAGATAGATAGATAGATAGATAGATAGATAGATAGATAGATAGATAGATAGATAGATAGATACTTTATTAATCCCAGGGGGAAATTCACATCTAGCTTCTGAATGGAGTGAGGTGGCCTCCCTTATAGTGCACCCGGAAGTGCTGCATAGGAATCCCGCTCCTCTTCTGGCAGCACTTCCGGGTGTGGTGGAAGTGCTGCATGCCCAGACTCTGGAGCTGTCCAGGTGCCCCCAACGGGTTGAGCTTCTGAGCTCCAAATCCATGGCCCCGATGTAAACCCAGGGGGCTGCCCTCTCGTGTCCCGGGGGAGGTACTCCTGGTAGTACGCCCATTCCCCCGTCTTCTCTTATAAAGGGCTTCCCGTCTGGGCAGGATCCCTGGCCGTCCATCACAATAGATAGATAGATAGATCTGACAGTACAGGAAAGCTGGAAAAGTGGTTGAACTATTCAGTCTGGTAGAAAATAAAATGCAGGCCTATTTTCATATCTTGACTCTAATTGGTATTATTGAGAATTGATTTATTTTTCTAAACATACATCTAAACAACATCTAAACAATATATGTATGACAGGTTACACATTATTGATCAAAAAAGCTTTTATTCCACATGGATTGTTTAACTATATCACAGTCAAGTCTTTAAACACAAGCATGCATTCTTTTCTAGCACAATGTTGATTAAACTGAGCATCTTTGCTACTCCATAAACAATTTGTTTTTCCTCAAAAATGCTATGCGAGAACTGTGTTAACCTTTTCCTCTGAGGGTTTCAGTCAACAGAGCAGAATTCATTATTAGTAATTTTGCAAAAGGCACTTTTTTGTGTACGGTACTACAGACTACATGTCGTCATCCCTGGCTCAGTGTCTACCTGTCACGTACATGAGATCTTACCTAAATAGTCTGGTATTACAATTCCCATCCCCCCTCTTTATTATTCAGCTTTTATTTGCTTGTGTGTCTGGTAAAGAGCCAGCTCTTTTGTTTCTACTGCTTCATATCAATATGACAAACAAGTCATGTCTTCTGACACAGCCTTCTAACCAAACCTGTCTGTATGTATACTAAACAATGTAGACCATAACTTTGGAGTTATTTTATCTCAGAAGATGACAAAGAAAAAATATTTTCACAAGCCCACCAACATAACCTTCTTTACAGGTGTGTTTGTCGTAATCATAAATCTGTAAACATTTTGTGAAAAAGCAGATCTTATAATCTCCTAAGGGTTGTGGCTGCTCACCAGGGACCTTGTCCCACCGGGATGCCTGGAGAAGGGAAGGAGCAGGAGAGGGGCAATATCTTCCTCGGGGCGCAAGAGGGCAGCCTCCCTGGATTACACAAGGGCCACGGATTTGGAGCTTGGAAGCTCAAGGGCACCTGGACTATCCCAGAGCCCTGGACTGCAGCACTTCTTCCACACAAGGAAGCTCTGTCAGAAGAGGAACCAGCCACACCTGGAGTGCTTCCGGTTGTTGATGCAGCATTTCCGCCACACAAGGAAGTGCTGCAAGAAGATCACCAGGGAGCACCTGGAGCACATCTGGGTGTGCCATAAAAGGGGCCACCTCACTCCATTTGGGGAGTCGGGAGGCAGAGGACAGAGGTTGTGGGAGAGGAGTGAAGGCAGCAGAAGAGAAAGAAAAAAGAGCAATTATTGCGAGTAGTTTATGGTGCTTTGTGCTGTGTGCACTGAAGAATTAATAAACGTGTGTGTTTTGGGACAATGCAAGTCGGTGTCTGTCTGTGTCGAGGCTGATCTTTCCACAGGGTATATAAGTATATATAAATGTAATGAATTATTATTATATATTTATAATATGTCTTTTTAACTATACACCTGGCCTTATAATGATATTCTAATTAATTAATTAATTACATTCATAGAACGCCTTTCTCACCAACAAAACTGCTTTACATGGAGAGTGGGGAGCCATTTCAACCACCAGTAATGTGTAGCGCTCACCAGGATGATATGCGGCATCCACTTTGCACCAGTACACTCTCCACACATTTGCAATTACGTGGTTAAGGGGTGAGAGAGAGATAGTTGGCCAGTAAGGGACAGGGGATGATTAGGGGAAAAGAAAACCTACTCTTTAAGAAGGATGCCCAGGGCCATTAAACCACAGAGTGTAAGGACGTCAGTTTTACATCTCATCTGAAGGATGACATCATTTTTACAGAACAGTGTCCCCATCAATGTCCTGGGGCATTGGGATCTACGCACAGACCTCAGGGTATACTCGCCCGATGGCTTCACCAACACCTCTTCCAGCAGCAACCCAAATTATTCCTGGATGGACTCCCATCCAAGTACTGGCTGGGCCCAAACATGCTTAGTTTCTGGTGCATTACTTGTTTTGAAGTGCATGTGATGTGTTTCCTGGAATAAAAGTAATGATAAGGAGATCTGTGCTCTACTGGGCACCTCCTTTCTCCTTAAATGAAAAAATATTTATATACTGTGCATAAATTTACAAGTACACACACATGTAACATTTTAGACCTATGTGAACCTGTGTGTGGATTGGTGTAAGTGAGTTTCCAGGACTCTTTCCTTCCTTGCAAACAGTGCTACTAGGACAGGTGGTGGTGGTTACCACACATCTTTCATGACGAAACTAGCTAGCCAATAGCAGTGCATTAGCTGGTTATATATCCAGAAGCTGGTTCTTATGGAATTCGTTGATATTTACACTCAAGAGTGCTACAGAAACGTAGTAATTATATTCTGTACATAAACACCTAATGCACACATATTCAGAAATCATTACATGCTAAAGAAATTTTTAAAGATGGAAGATGGCAAGTGTTACATCTCACCATAGGAGTATATACAATATCTCTCTATTATAAAAAAAATTGGGGGAGGGAGACTAGGGAGACGAGACGTGATCTTCTTGGAAGACAATTTGATGTCCAATGTGAGACACTTTAACGTCACGCGAGACAAGGCAGTGAGACAACATTTAAAACAAGTTCACAGACATCTATCCTAGCAGTAGTTGGAATGCTTTTGGCAATCACACTTCATGTGCTAACAGCTCTTAAAACATTGGACAAGCGACAAGTAGAACACGCAGCTCGCCAGCAGATGATACGACTGCTTCTCCTTAGCGTGCATTCAGCCGGCCCCCCTTCACAACACGAGCAGCGTTATATGTCCTGTGAGAAAGAGATTTAACCACGCCCAGGGCCGGAAATAAAGTATTGTTTTTACAAAGGTTTTAAAGTAAAAGTGAAAATAATGCATATGTAACAATTCCCATGAAAATAACAATCTCTTTAAATTGTATATCTGGTAAACCAAACCCGGGGGTGGGCGAGCGAAGCGAGCAGGGGGCACAGCCCCCTAGTTTTTAATGATTTTCAAGAAGGTTTTGATAAGGATTATATTGATAAGGTATTGTATAATCCAACCTACAAACCAAAGAGTTTCCTATTTTATATATAAACATCTATGGGTGAAGTGTGTGTGTGTGTGTGTGTGTCTGTTTGGCCCGGAAGTGAGAGGTGGAGTCAGGGTAAGGGCTCCACCAATGAGGAAACAGAAAACTAAACGTCTGCTCATGGAAGTGTGTGTGTGTGTGTGTGTGTGTGTGTGTGTCTGTCTGGCCCAGAAGTGCAAGGCGGCCCCAAGTTAACGAATCAGAAGTAGAAAGTGACTCCTAGAAAACAGATAAACTCTTATGCAAGCGAGACGAGCACATCAGCAAAACGGTATCCCTTTTACTTTTCCTCCCGCCACTAATACACAAGCGAGGCGAGCACGTCGGCAAAATGAAACCTAGGACAGAGATACCCTGAGTAGTTCCTTTCAATTACCTGACATCTCTACATTTCATTTTTTTTCTGATGATTTCAATAGTTTCTAGGACCCCGGGCTTTTACAGCACGGGTTTACACAGCTAGTAGCAAATAATGCCTGACTATGTTACCAAGTGTCATAATCTAATCTAATCTAATTTAATCTAGTCTACTCTAATCTAATAAACCAGAAAATTACGTAATTTTTTTAAGTTAACAAAGCAAAACATAATATTTCAAACAAGCGCATTAAAATATTATTAAATATTACATTAAATAACTTTGATTGTCTACAGTAAATCTGAAATATTTCATTACATTTTAAATAAAGTAATTTTAGTACCTGGATCAAACTTAAGTTTCATCAGTTTCCAACTGGCTGCCACTGCTGCAAAAAACTGGGAAAATTCGTAACACAAACCCTTCACAAAAACATTACATTGTTCTCTTAAGACAGCAAAAAATGAAGGAAAGGGTGCTTCAGAGAGACTTAGGAAATCTCGTGCATTTCCTAGAAAAAAAAAAAGGTTTTACTTCAGGAAAGTCACAAAATGATCTATTGACAGATCTGTAAGATTTAGATGGGACTTAAAATAATATATACATTGTAACAGGAGGTGGCATGCCCGGAGTGATCCAGAACCAGCATGAAGCCAAGGAGGTTAAAATATACAACTACAGATGCACTTATTAAATAGGCAAAAGTAAAAAAACAATTACTGCAATATTTTTGTGGCTTACCTGTTTGAGTCATGAACCCTGTCTATGAGGTAGGGTGGTCTACCTACTTTTCAACCTTTCCAGTATCAAATTACAGATTCTTGTCTCACTTGATCTAGGTTTCACTTTCTCTCACTAGTGAGTCATTACCTTACCCATTTCCTCCACTGGACATAAACATGATGCATATAATGATACCGCAAATGGTGAGTGAGACCAGCATGGGTGCCCTGTAGGCACAGGATAAGGCTCATCTATTTACTACAACCCATTCGTGACCTGGGAATATGTGACTACCACCACTGAATCAAATCTCGTAGTCTGCTCACACTGGCTTTATCCCAGACATACTGTACAGCATGACATGCTATATAAATTAGCTGTATTATAGTAGCAAATTGCATTACACGTAGCCTTTCACTCTGCTAGTATAAAACAAGAACAAAACTAAGACCTTTGTTTCCTGGAAGGTGAGAACTGCTCATAGCCAACACATACATTTCCAGTTTCAGTGTTTATTGTACACTTCTAGTAATACTTGACCAGGGTAAGCCCCTATTGCACAATGGTACCTTTTGCATTCAACCTCAAGTCTTTCTTTTTTTTTTTTCAAAATATTTTACCTTGTCCATCTCTCACCTATGTAAAGCTTATTTGTATCCTCCACACAGAATTTCTTCTTAGGCACTTGGTCAATGTCATTGCTGCAGTTAGGCTCTCCTTTGCGCTTTATACCTACTAGCCATTTCCCTGGAACTACATAAAAAAGTGATTTCAGGATTTTCTTATTTTTTCACGTTTACATTCAAAATACTTTTGTTTAGCCTGTAAATTCCATGTAACAGTAATGTCCCTTTGAACCTTTAATTACTAAAGGGCCAGTTAGTTTCTGCCTTACACTCTAAATTAGGTATTGGCTCCCTGCAACCTAAAACCAAAGTATGCATAAAAAACAGATTGCTGATGGAGAATCAGAGCGCTTAAACAGATCTGGAAAATGAAGTATAATGTTTTTGGCATTAACAGATGCTCTGTTCACAATGCTGATGTGTGATATTCCATCTGCTCCTGAAGTTGGCACAAATCTACTCGTGAGCAGAAGGGTCAGTAACAGTATAGTGTGACAAACACGGTACTAGTCAGGAATTAAAATGGATATTCATTTCCCTTATATTATTCTTGTTTTTCTTTGTGTTGAGTAGCACAGTTAGAAGATTAAGTGTACATACAGGTGCTGGTCATAAAATTAGAATATCATGACAAAGTTGATTTATTTCAGTAATTCCATTCAAAAAGTGAAATTTGTATATTAGATTAATTCATTACACACAGACTGACGTATTTCAAATGTTTATTTCTTTTAATGTTGATGATTATAACTGACAACTAATGAAAGTCCCAAATTCAGTATCTCGGAAAATTAGAATATCAATTAAGACCAATGCAAAAAAAGGATTTTTAGAAATGTTCGCCAACTGAACGGTATGAACATGAAAAGTATGAGCATGTACAGCACTCAATATTTAGTTGCGGCTCCTTTGGCCTGGATTAACTGCAGCAATGCGGCGTGGCATGGAGTCGATCAGTCTGTGGCACTGCTCAGGTGTTATGAGAGCCCATGTTGCTCTGATAGTGGCCTTCAGCTCTTCTGAATTGTTGGGTCTGGTGTATTGCATCTTCCTCTTCACAATACCCCAAAGATTTTCTATGGGGTTAAGGTCAGGCGAGTTTGCTGGCCAATCAAGAACAGGGATACCATGGTCCTTAAACCAGGTACTGGTAGCTTTGGCACTCTGTGCAGGTGCCATGTCCTGTTGGAAAATGAAATCTGCATCTCCATAAATTTCGTCAGCAGCAAGAAGCATGAAGTGCTCTAAAACTTCCTGGTAGACAGCTGCGTTGACCTTGGACCTCAGAAAACACAATGGACCAACACCAGCAGATGACATGGCACCCCAAACCATCACTGACCGTGGAAACTTTACACTGGACCTCAAGCAACGTGGATTCTGTGCCTCTCCTCTCTTCCTCCAGACTCTGGGACCTTGATTTCCAAAAAAAAAAAAAATTTACTTTCATCAATGAACATAACTTTGGACCACACAGCAGCAGTCCAAAGGCGACATGCGTCTGACGCTGTCTCTTGTTCAAGAGTGGCTTGACACAAGGAATGTGACAGCTGAAACCCATGTCTTGCATACGTCTGTGCGTGGTGGTTCTTGAAGCACTGACTCCAGCTGCAGTCCACTCTTTGTGAATCTCCCGCACATTTTTGAATGGGTTTTGTTTCACAGTCCTCTCCAGGGTGCGGTTATCCCTATTGCTTGTACACTTTTTTCTACCACATCTTGTCCTTCCCTTCACCTCTCTATTAATGTGCTTGGACACAGAGCTCTGTGAACAGCCAGCCTCTTTAGCAATGACCTTTTGTGTCTTGCCCTCCTTGTGCAAGGTGTCAATGGTCGTCTTTTGGACAACTGTCAAGTCAGCAGTCTTCCCCATGATTGTGTAGCCTACAGAACTAGACTAAGAGACCATTTAAAGGCTTTTGCAGGTGTTTGGTGTTAATTAGCTGATTAGAGTGTGGCACCAGGTGTCTTCAATATTGAACCTTTTCACAATATTCTAATTTTCCGACATACTGAATTTGGGACTTTCATTAGTTGTCAGTTATAATCATCAACATTAAAAGAAATAAACATTTGAAATACATCAGTCTGTGTGTAAAGAATGAATCTAATATACAAGTTTCACTTTTTGAACGGAATTACTGAAATAAATCAACTTTGTCATGATATTCTAATTTTATGACCAGCACCTGTATTTGAAAATGGCACATGTTGCAGTGGGGCATGGTGTGTGGTTCTTGGAGATTAACTTATATGAGGGCAGGCTGTATTGGAGATCAGCCTATATGAAGGCAGGCTATAAACTCTTTTGTGAAAGAAAATCAGTTTCTTAAGAAATTGAAGAAATAGTTTAGATGTTTTGACTTTTGATTGTCCAATGACAATGAAAAACCAGTGAATTAGGGTTTTCCCCTGTGACTTGTTATAAGAATAAGATCATGGTTAATCTTGCATGCTGTACAAAGTAACTAAATGAGGCTGGTATCAAGAAGGGCATTGGATCTTAAACATTTCTCCTCTGATATCCTCTTTGACGAGAGATACAAAGAATGGGCAAGGTACAGCCTGTACTAAACCGCTGATTCCAACACTTGCCAAAATCAACAGGAAGTTATAAAACCTGAACAAAACATAGCAGGGGGTAATCCAGTTTATGACAGTCAAATACCTGATGTTCTGTGGTAAGGCTGATTTGGTGGTGTACCAAGGCTGAGAGTAACAGAGAGAGAGAATGAGAGAGAGAAAGCCAGCTGCTGCCAACAAGGCACTCTAACACCGGACCGATTGACTACTATAACCAAGGGAGTTCTCTTTTAGTTTCATTAACTAAAACAATTATTCTATAATTTAAAGGCTCCAAGTTCAAGTCCTACATTTGCAAATAGAGGATGAGCAGGAATGGATAGGGATTTTATGGGTCACCATAACAAGGTGTTGAGGGTGAGTGGATTCTGGAGTTTGGTGATGCAATGAAAATGGTTGGGTGCTACACCATGCTTCAGATACAAAAAAAACAGGTGAATGAAGGATTCCTGAAAATTGGAAACAAAGCTTCTTTATTACATTCTACAAAGGAAAAGGTAATCCATTGGAGTGTAAATCCTATGGTGTGGACAAGCTTCTGGAGAAGGTAATGAAGGAGGTTGAGAAAATACTGGGGAAAAGATCAGGTGAAAGTTTGTGAATGGCAGTTTGGTTTTGTGCCTGGGAAGGGCACTAGCTAGCTAGCTAGAAATAATTAAATGTGTCACAAGATATATTTTTCTTGCTTATTTCTTTTTCTATATTATTTTTTTCTTCACTTCTTCATTTTAGTGACAGGCATGCAACATGAAGAAAGCCCTAAAATGAAAACTGTCACTTTTACTCATCAAAGTTGTTCTTTTGATTGGTGAATCATCCACAGAGTAGACGTATGCACTTTCCTTGACTTGGGAATTCCGTGGCTCATGCATATGCTCCAAGTTGTGACTTGCATATGCTCCAAGTTGTGACTGTGTGTGTCGGACATGAGTGCAAGAAAAAGTTGCCCAGAATTACTGTGTGAAGCAGCTGATTTAATGCAAGAAACTCTGAGTCGGCACTTGATGGCTGAAAGTTTACTGTATGTCCACACTAACAATTCACCTATCACAAAACAGTACTTGCTAAAATCCTCCCTTTCAACTCTGACAAATGAAAATGACAGTTTCAATTAAAGGGCTTTTTTCATCTTGCATGCCTGTCACTGAAATGAATAAACAAAGAAAAAATTAAAAAAATAAGTATACATTTTGTGACACAATTATTTATACTCAAATTTAGTGTTGGTATTATTTTTGTCACATTACACAGTACTTATTTATTTAATCAGTTTTGTCTGAAATATTCCTCCATACAGTTGAACCTAAATAATATACACAATATCAGCTGAGCCAAAATAGCTAGATTGCTGACAACATGAAAAAAGCAACTATTGATAAAATGTAAAATCCAGTTATCAATTTGTATTGAACACGTAATAACCCAAAAGCACATAAATGAAAAATAATTTTGTCCCTAAAAAGCAAAATGGTATCATTTGTTAAATTATAATTAGACGCTTTAGGTGATTGTTGCTATTCTCTCATAGCTTTACAGTGTCTGTGTGCTGCTTTTCTCTTAATACATCAGTTTACTTTGACATCCTTAAGACAAGCAAACTATAGAACAGTTGATTTACAAGTTTTTGGTGCATTATCTTGTGAATATTCCGCACGCAGTCAAAATATTACGTCTTACTAAGCACAAAGTTTGTGGAAAGGCGCACTATAAAAATAACTTAAAATGGAGGGGCTAGGCGAAGAAGAAGAACCCACCTGCCGACCTCCGCAGCTCCGGGATTCAGGAGTTACACTGAAGCTCGTATTTATGTCTCATGATTTAGACATTTCGTCTAAATGGACTTGTGTGATTGGATTGGCTTGTCAAAGAAGTGGCGCTCGTTTTGGTAGAATACTTTTAGGCCCAGGGTATCATTTCCTACAAGGACTTCCAGTATGGAGAGTTCGAATCCCGTATTTTTGCAGGCAGTTCGCTTCTTATACGCCTGCTTATTTCGGTAGGTACTTTTGTGAATGTACTTTAGCCGGTTGCGAATGTGTTAGTGGCTCCTTGCCCAGAGTTGGTTCCTGATATTCGGTACTATTAAGTTGAATTTCAATACTCAACGATTCTGAACTGAATTAATTATGCGTATTGAAAAGTATCAGGTTCAACTGAATTAAGAAATATAGTTCGTTGAGCTATCCGTGATCGCATTTCACAATCGAATATCGAAAACACTGTTAGTAACGTTCCTGCTCCTGATTAAGCACGTATGACGAGGTTAAACTGAGCTTCCACGTCTTGGCATGATATGCTTATATCTGTCATGTGAATAATAACGAGGCGCTTGTTGAGCTTCTACCATTTTTGCGGCCTAAAACGTTTGAGAACAGTGTTAGTTAAATTGGTTATTTTTGTACAAAGATCTCGCATGTTCGGGACGCGTCCGACGTGTGCCTAATCCATTTATTAATTTGGGTATTAGGAAAGCAGCTTTATGAATATAATCAGAGCTTGCGTTGAGCGGCGAAGCTTCGTGTACGGACTAGGCGGTTTACAAACACATCTACCTTTCGACGAGTTCGGCTCATGAGAGGGGTCTTCTCCCCTTGGTCGTATCTCCATTTCCCACCCGTCGTCTTCTCGCCCATCAGCAGCATGTGTGCAGTACCTCGATGGTTCTGCGCATCCCGCCTCTTAAACATGTAATTTCGAGTGAAGGGCGTTGCCAGGTGACAGAAAAACACAACGGCATTAGAATTATAAAGACGGCAAGAATGACTGATGTCAATGATCGAACTTAAAAATATACGCAGTTCCCAGAGATTCGCATTTGTAGACTGTGTGCGACAAAACTCATACGCTCTTACAAAAAAGTGTGTGTACAGTGACCTATTTGAAATGAAGTTCTGCTTAAGATGATGATGGATTGGCATCATTTATTTCCCTGAGCCCCATCCCTTACTTTGCCCTAGTGATCATTTTATGACAACATTGAATCTGAGTTTGGAAATGTGCCTAAATATGCCAGACACTGCCCTATCTAAATGTGTTTCCTACCACGTTCTGCGAGGAGAGACACAGTCATTCAAAACAAACGATTTGAAACATACTGGCAAAGATTAAAGAAAATGATGCATAAACTTGATGCCTTGTTCTTCAACGCGACCATAAGTGGAATCCCAGGACAGGTACAGTGGGTATTGAAAAGAACCACCTCCATCCCAATAATTCACATTTTGTTGCTTTGTAGCCTGAAATGAAGATACACACACACAAATATTTTCCCAGCTGTATTTACTCAATGCAACTTATACCAACCAAGTGAACAATATAATAGCAACAGTTCAGAAAGAAAAATAAAAAAACAGAATCACTGGGATGATTAAAGGACCCCCCCCCCCAAAAAAAAATACTTATAAACTCACTTATTAACCCAGCCACAGGGAATGCACAAACCAGTGTGTTTCTTCGTGCCGGTCCCTAGCCTGGATAAATGGGGAGGGTTACATCAGGAAGGGTAAAATTTTGCCAAATCAATATGTGGACAACGATACAAATTTCCATAACGGATCGGTCGAGTCCCAGGTTAACAACGACCGCCACCACTAGTGTTAGCTAACAGGGTGCTGGCGGAAATTGGGCTACTGTTGGCCGAAGAAGGAGAAGAGGAGGAGGGAGACGTGTCCGGAGGCAGGAGGAGAGGAGGAAAGTAAAGAGAGTGGAACTGAGGGTAGGAACTTTGAATGTTGGCAGTATGACTGGTAAGGGGAGAGAGTTAACCGATATAATGGAGAGAAGGAAGGTTGATATATTGTGCGTGCAAGAGACTAAATGGAAGGGGTGTAAAGCCAGGTGGATTGGAGGTGGATTCAAATTGTTCTGTCATGGTGTGGATGGGAGGAGAAATGGGGTATGAGTTATTCTGAAGGAACAGTATGTCAAGAGTATTTTGGAGGTGAAAAGAGTGTCAGGCAGAGCAATAATTATGAAGCTGGATATTGGAGGTTTAATGATGAATGTTGTTAGTGCATATGCACCACAAGTTGGGTGTACAATGGGGGAGAAAGACGATTTTTGGAGTGAGTTGGATAGTGATGAACAGTGTACCCAAGGGACAGAAAGTGGTGATTGGAGCGGATTTCAATGGGCATGTTGGTGAAGGGAACAGAGGAGACAAGGAGGTGATGGGTAGGTATGGTGTCAAGGAGAGGAATGAAGAAGGTCAGAGGATAGTGGATTTTGCCAAAGGGATGGACAAGGCTATGGTGAATACGTATTTTAAGAAGAGGGAGGAACATAGGGTTACGTACAAGAGTGGAGGAAGATCCACACAGGTAGATTACATCCTTTGCAGAAGAGTTGATCTGAAGGAGATTGAAGACTGCAAAGTGGTGGCAGGAGAAAGTGTAGTTAAGCAGCATAGGATGGTGGTCTGTAGGATGACGTTGCAGATCAAGAAGAGGAAGAGAGTGAGGGCAGAGCCAAGGATCAAATGGTGGTAGTTGAAAAAGGAAGACTGCAAGGTTGAGTTTAGGGAGGAGGTGAGACAGGCACTGGGTGGCAGTGAAGAATTACCAGACAGTTGAGAAACTACAGCAGATGTAGTAAGGGTGACCAGCAAGAAGGGTGCTTGGTGTGACATCTGGAAAGAGAAAAGAGGAAAAGGAAAACTGGTGGTGGAATAAGGAAATACAGGAGAGTATACAGAGGAAGAGGATGGCAAAGAAGAAGTGGAATAGTCAGAGAGGTGCAGAAAGTAGACAAGAGTACAAGGAGATAAGGCGCAAGGTGAAGAGAGAGGTGGCGAAGGCTAAAGAAAAGGTGTTTGATGAGTTGTATGAGAGGTTGGACACTAAGGAGGGAAAAAAGGACCTGTACCGATTGGTTAAACAGAGGGACCGAGCTGGGAAAGATATGCAGCAGGTTAGGGTGATAAAGGATGAAGATGGAAACGTACTCGCAAGCAAGGAGATTGTGTTGAGCAGATGGAAAGAGTACTTTGAGAGGCTGATGAATGAAGAGAACAAGAGAGAGAAGAGGTTGGATGATGTGGAGATAGTGAATCAGGAAGTGCAATGGCTTAGCAAGGAGGAAGTAAAGACAGCTATGAAGAGGATGAAAAATGGAAAGGCCGTTGGTCTAGATGACATACCTATGGAAGCATGGAGGTGTTTAGGAGAGATGGCAGTGGAGTATTTAACCAGATTGTTTAATGGAATCCTTTGCTTAATGATAATTTGATCTGATTCTAGCTTCACTCTGATGTCCCTCTGCATGTTTTCTTGCTTATTCTTCTTACTTTATTAATAAATAATTTTTTGGTTCTTACTGGCCTTATGCCTATCCTATCAGTTCGTGTAGATCTGAATACCAAACAAAGTGCACACAGCTAGTTGCACTTTAAAAGGTGACATGCCACCCTGCAGTTCTCCTCTTTGGCTTTTCAATGGTGCCGATATTTAAGAATAAGGGTGATGTGCAGGACTGCAGTAACTACAGGGGAATAAAATTGATGAGCCACAGCATGAAGTTATGGGAAAGAGTAGTGGAAGCTACTTTAAGAAGTGAGGTGATGATTAGTGACCAGCGGTATGGTTTCATGCTAAGAAAGAGCACCACAGAAGCAATGGTTGCTCTGAGGATGTTGATGGAGAAGTTTAGAGAAGGCCAGAAGGAGTTGCATTGCATCTTTGTGGACCTGGAGAAAGCATATGACAGGGTGCCTCAAGAGGAGCTGTGGTATTGTATGTGGAAGGAGACACGGATGCATTCAAGTTGGAGGTGGGATTACATCAGGGATCGGCTCTGAGCCATTTCTTATTTGCAATGGTGATGGACAGGTTGACAGACGAGATTAGGCAGGAGTCCACATGGACTATGATGTTTGCTGATGACATTGTGATCTGTAGTGATAGTAGGGAGCAGGTTGAGAAGACCCTGGAGAGGTGGAGATGGTGGCACTGACCAGAAAGCAGGAGACAGAGCTGGAGGTAGCAGAGTTAAAGATGCTAAGATTTGCATTGGGTGTGATGAGGATGGATAGGATTAGAAATGAGTACATTAGAGGATCAGCTCAAGTTGGACGGTTGGGAGACAAAGTCAGAGAGGCGAGATTGCGTTGGTTTGGACATGTGCAGAGGAGAGATGCTGGGTATATTGGGAGAAGGATGCTAAGGATAGAGCTGCCAGGGAAGTGGAAAAGAGGAAGGCCTAAGCGAAGGTTTATGGATGTGGTGAGAGAGGACATACAGGTGATGGGTGTAACAGAGCAAGATGCAGAGGACAGAAAGATATGGAAGAAGATGGTCCACTGTGGCAACCCCTAACTGGAGCAGCCGAAAGAAGAAGAAGACTAAAACTGCTCCATTTAAATTTTCAAGAAATACGTTAACATTTAAGTGGACATACAGAAAGTAGATAATGTGCATTTATTCTTTTTTATTTGGTCACTTGCTTTGTTGCCTAAAGCAAAATAATGTATCTGTGCCCCTAGGTTACAAAACAAAGATATTCGTAAGCTGACCCACTACTACCTCCAAGTGTTGAAATGGAGAATTGCTTTTAGATAGTAATACTGTACAGTAGTGTTTGGAAGCAAATTGGTGATGAATAGTTTGAGATAAGGAGATGGGATGGTAGGGGAATTCACACAACTATTCCAGATTCTTTTGACCGTTTTGGCATGAAGGTAGACAGCATTACCAGTGTTTAAGGGTACTGCGTAACAGACAATTTGATCTTCCCTTTCGTAATTAAAAATGACTGGTAAACTATGAGTGAATGACAACACAGCTGTTTATCAAGATCTTCAGTATAATTACATGCAGTTTTGGCAAAATTAGTCAAGCTATGTGCCATACACAAGAAAATGCAGGATTGCCCAGACACATTTTTCTTCTAGCAAATTTAACTGACAACACTATAAAATCTGGCATAAAATATATTAAGAAGGAGCATATAAACTGCATAAAGATATGAGAAGAACAAAAACTTTCATGACCTGCATGTTACCTGGCATTGCCTAAGTGGAAAGCCAAAAAGGTAAAAAGCAATTACAAATGAGATATCAAAATTCATTACCTTTAAACTTGTTTAAACATTTAGAACATACATTACTATTAGTAGCATTGGAAAACATCTAGTATATAATATTGTGCTTCTCGTTCAATGAACTCAAAATTGCAATACCAAACTCAGGAGACAACATTACCCAGTGGGGACAGCTTGTGCTATAATAAAAATAGTCAGGGAAATACTTGATTCAAGAAAAAGTTCAATGCAATGGATGATAATCAAAGTCATATTTCCTTTCTTGTTGAAAGGCAAGCTGATTAACCATTACACCACCTTCACAAAGTGTGTGATGCTGTTTGTTTGTCACTAAATCACTCTGTTGTTTTTTTTCCACTTAGCCTGAGCAGTCCAAACTGCCCCCTCAAGGAGCAAGGATGAATATTATATGAGAGAAATCTGACTTCTGGTGAGAAGTACCCGTGTGCCAGACTTCAGGTCTGTGACTTGACAAACAAAGCTGTGCATAAAGAACAAACAAAAAGAGAGTCTTACGCAGAAGTCAGGATTTATAAAACTTGAACCTGGCATAGAAATTGGCTTAAAGTTACAGTAGTGAGAAGTCTTCTTCAGGCAAGACGTAATTACCCGAGTTACCTCGAAAGCTTGCATATTGTAATCTTTTTACTTAGCCAATAAAAGGTGTCATTTTGCTTGACTTCTCACTAAATTCATAATGGCTAACACTGTACAACATCCTAGTACTGCTTAAATTTACATAAAGTTACGACCATCTGTAAGTCCTTTTCAGACATTTCTGATGTTGGCATTTTAGAGACTCCAGTTAACAGGTCAATGAAGTGGAAACAAAATCTCACTTCACTGCATATTTCAGTGATACAGCAGTAACATTCTGATGTACATTCATTGTTGTTGTAAACCTGTAATGGAACAGGAATTGTGTGATTTTTGTGAGATGTTCTCTGTATTGTAGGCTCAAATTCAGAACACAACTCCAGGAAGATGGCTCTAGAACATTTAAATCGGCTTATAAGTCAGTCATCATCACGAAAAAGGATACAACTGACATTAACTGTAATTAAATTTCAGACAATGTTATGGTTTTATGTTAGTTTAACTATGTATTTTAATTGTGGAAAAATAAGGACTTTCTTATTTTAAGAAGCTAGAAAAATGTACACATAGCATAGCATTAGGTGTGACTTAATTAACTGATTTGAAACTTAGAGCGCTTCCTGTTATTTATTTGCTTAATCAAAGAGTCATACCACTTTAAGTATTTTGTCACAGGAGTATGCATGATGTGTGACGGAGAATTGTTCTGACTGCTATGCTGCTTTTTGTGTAGGCAGGTATAAGCCATAGTCACATACACTACTCTTTGAATCTTGTGTACTGACTACTGAAGATATTGTAACGGCCGACCCCTTACCCAGCTGGCAGCTACACCTCCAAGACCTGTGGCCTGGATAATTTACTGAGATGAATCTAACTATCAAGCCGTACCTCTAACAAATTACACTTTTCCCCCACAATCGCCGGTGTAAATATAAGCACGCAAAAAGCAGATGATGTAAAAATAAACTGATTAAATGTATTAAATAAAACCACAAGACAAATGCAAAAATAGAAACATATAAATATCCCTCCACCACATCAACAATGAGACACCACCATATATAAATACAACAAAACCCTCCCTTGCCCCTGTAACATATAACACACAACACGAATAACAAAAATGAATGATATACTGAATGATTGTGAACTTGAGTCCGGTTACAAAAACTATCCTGAATACGGATGACTGAACTAATGATAAATGAGTCGTTTGATTTTCCCGGCAAATGGAGCAACCTCACCGTGATTCCTCGGCGTATGGTGGATGGCGAATCAACCCCGGGGTCTCAGCAGATGAAGGATGAAAGACAGTCCGGCAAAATGAAAAACAAACTGATGCAAAGGCGCGATGTGAAAAAACAGCAAGTAAGTTGATAAGTGGTTGAAAACAAAATGGTCTCCTTTCTCCTCTCTTCTCTCTCCTCCTCTCTCCTATCTGATTACTTAAATAGTCCTTGTGACGGCTGTAATTGATTAATTGCGAACAGGTGTTGTCCAGGTTAGAGGCTGTGGTCTTCTTCCATCGTCCGGGGACGGCATTTTCTGATACTCACACAAACAGAAAATGGGACAACGGAAACGAGATGCACTCAGAACTGACATTTGACAACACTAACTATGTAGCCCCGCTACAATATTGTCCCACCATGCTGATGGACAGGTGGCCCAGTAGATGCCAAGGTTGCCTGACTCTTTATCAAAAGAATGATGACTGGCAAGAGACTCCAAGAGAATAAAATTAAACATTTTCAGAATCACGACAAAAGAGCCACAAAAAGGTTTGGGGCAGCCACCCGTTTATTATTCCTGGCTGCAAAATGGCTATTGATGATATACAGATGTGTACAAACTGGAGTCCACAACAGAACTGATTCAATAGCACAAAGATGGTGGCTTTAAAGTAGAGCAGAAGAAGTGACATCATCAGTGGGGCTGGAACAGGAAGTGACATCATTACTGGGTCTGTAACAGGAAATGATGTTATCAGTGGGGCCCGGAACTGGAAGTAACATCATCGGGGCCAGGCGGGATTTCCCATAACTGGTCTGCAGAGAAGTGAGAGAAAGAGTTAGTGCACTCCGCCACCCCCTGGTCTGGCATGGAATTACTCTCATTCAGGCCCTTTAGCTGCTTCCCATGCGCATGTGTGTGATAACATATAATTACAAATGCAATTTCTAAAATCACAACATTTGAAACAACTGTAAAATCTAAGGTAATGAAACCTATAAACTAAATTAAATGTTTAGTTATATACTGTTAGTCCCAGAAGAAGTAACCACAACAAAGAGCTTCTGGTAATATGAGAATAAAAATACAAATAGTCAGAGTAGGACAAGTGTAAATAAACAGCAGCTGCCTGGACAAAGGAGAAAGCGGTGAAAACATGTGGTATATGAAGGACTGATTGGTGAGTGCCCACAATTCTATTGCATGTACTGAGTACACATGGATTCCTAGCCCTTACAATGTAATTAAGAGCCAGGACTATAATGTCCCTGTCATGACCAGCAGGCAAGTTAAAATATATATTTATTTATGTGGCACAGACATACCACTGGGTTGCTTTATGTTGTAACAGTGAAATATGAAGGATACAGCATGTTGTGGAGAAAGAATTTTATAGATGTCAACCATAGTTGGCGGAGAAAAACTAAACACTAACAATAAGATGAAGCCATAAGAGCTTGCCTTTGTCAGTCATCCACTAACCTTTCATCTTCACAGAAACAGTGCATCCCCTTGCTGTAAGCTTTTCTGGAGGAAAAGCCAAAGAGGAGAACTGCAGGGTGCCATGTCACCTTTTAAAGTGCAACTAGCTGTGTGCACTTTGTTTGGTATTCAGATCTGCATGAACTGATAGAAGGATAGGCATATGGCCAGTAAGAACCAAAAAAATATTTATTAATAAAGTAAGAAGAATAAGCAAGAAAACATGCAGAGGGACATACAGAGTGAAGCTAGAATCAAATTATCATTAAGCAAAAAACTGAAAGTATCAAAAAAGGCAGGCATATGTCATACTTGTGCTATCTCGAAAAAGAAATTTAAATAGAGGACAAGGAAACATGTTGTCCTGTGACAAGCAATGATTCTTACCGGGAAATCAAAAATACTCTTTCAAAAATCCCTAAACACTAAGCAAATATCATGCCCAGAAGTCCTAGTTAAAACCAAAAAGAGTTTAGATAAACAATGTAAACATGATAAAATGTTTTGTGGATAAATCCATCAAACTTCAATCGAAAATGGCAGCCAGGATGACCTTTTTGTTCATTTTTGTAACTGACGTGGAGGTCGTGACCCACATGACCACACCCCTGTCTACCCAACTAGCATCATGATGATGAGTCCACAAAATGCCATCAAATCAAATTTTAAGCATGAAAGTTGTAAAATCAATTTAATACTGTTAAGTTGATGTTCAAAAATAAAATAACTACTAAAGAGGTATCGTGGAGTAACAACTTCCAAAATGACCATCAAAAAAGGAAAACATCCATTAAGAAGAAAAAATTAAAGAACAAAATAAGCAAAGCAGCAAAACTTGAACAACCAAAATTCTCTGAGAAGATGAGAGACAAACAGTAGTTACAAGATAAAAATAGAAAAATCACAACAAGAGTCTGACAGAGGCTTTGACAAAGGCAAGATGCACAGTACTAAAATGAAGACCGTGTATCAAGCTCTCAGTTTTATTTTTCTTGCCCCTCCCATTTCATGACTGCAGCCTGATAAATGATGCATGGCATATGTGACAGGAGAATTACAGGTAAAAGGAGGGTCTTTTATGAGGACCCCAGCCAAGTATTGATAGGATCACTCAAGTGAAGCTGCACAGTCAGTGTGAGCACCTGCCTATTTAAACTAACCTCTAATGGGTAAAACAAAAACCCACAGTGCTGAAATGATAAAAAATTGCACAAATAACCAAATGTGAAGATAATAATGTATTTAAGTGGTAGCAAAATAGAAGGAAAATGTAATAAATTAACAAGAATAACATTTTAAAGTGATCATGTTTAGCCCTTTAAAATTAGCCACAATGGCTAATAATCTTACCAGTGTATTTCTTTTCTAGGGAATATGACCACTGTTATGTTACAGCTGATGCCAACAGTCATGCTGATCACATTGTTACAGTATGATTCCTCCCCTGCCTGGGGTTCAAGTTCCTGTTTTATGTCTTTTTAATTTCATTTTTTGTTTTTTTTTGTAAATGATAATATTGTTACTTTTGTTATTACTTGCATTATTCTTATTTTTTTAATTAGTTTTGTGTATAATGTTATTTTTATGTATCCATGCTGGTATTGCCATGTTAGGATGGGTTTATACTTCACGCCACGCGACACATGCTACAGTGGACACTCCTGCTACACAAGCGTTTTATTGTTTACACTTGCGCACATACTTTACGTAAATCTGGAGGAATCCACCAGGTGGCAGTGCGAACAGGTTGGGCTTCTCTGTGTTGTGAATTGCCTGGAACACCCATTAAATTCTGATGACAACTTACCGCAGTATCTCTGAAAAGGATGTTTAATAGTTAAATCCATCAATCCAGGGATGTGTCCATTCCAGCATGCATTAGGCACGAGGCAGAAACAATCCCTGGATGGTGTCTCAGCTCATCGCAAGGTGAATACAAGCACACACATACACTGGAGTCATTTTAGCGGCACCAAATCCCCAAATCTGCATATCTTTGGAAGGAAACCGGAGCACAGTGTGGAAACCCAGCAGGAAAACATGCAAACTCCAAGCAGGGAATACCAGCGACTTGACTCCCTGCGAGACAGCAGTGCTACCGCTCCGCCACCGTGTCACCCCTATGTGTGTAATTATTAACAGTATTCATCATTTAAACGAAATTAACAATTTATCTGTAACATACATATTTTAATGGATTTCATCATGAAAGTGATATCAAGTATAAATCTAAAGATTCTAGATTTGCAGAGACTTGGAATATAATATATTTGTTATATTTATGTGTACTGTGTGGTGATCTATTGCTGCTTGCTGCTGCTGCTGCTGTCAGGTCAGGAGGCAGTCCAAAAAGCTCATAGCAATTAAAAACTGGGATGACGTTTACGATGGTCTGCTTTAATGATAAAGTAAACTACGATGTTAAAGTGGACATTTTGAGATTAAAGACGAAATTTAATCACAAAATACACGTTTTCACCATGTCCTTAATTTTTGTTTCTCAGTGGCTCAAATACAGAGCTGTACATTATGTTACTGTTGTGAAGTTGTAAAAAAAAAAAAGACGGCACAAAAGATGGTATGTGAGACTCTTAAAATGTAAATGTGTCATTACGATCGGGAATATGTGACGATTGAATATAAAAGCACCACGAATGCATCTCTATGTCAGCATTTTGCTTCACCACATCATACCATTCATCAAACATTGAAGCGCACACATCGATCCCATAGGATCTGCATAGAGGCTTTCTGTCACATGTAGATAGTAAACAGAGACTCTGACATCACATTCCAACTTTTATCACACTGTGCCCCCCCCCCCCCCCGACTTTTTGCTGGTACTGCATCTCACGCACGCGTCACGTTAATTTCTGAGGACCTGCTTAGAGGACGTGTCAAATGAATGCTGGGAACGAGTGGCAGCCATGATGCGTGCGTGTACGCATTCTGAGCGTGAAGTATAAACGAGCCCTTACATGTATTTGGTTGGTGGTTCCCCAAGAGGCGGAGCCACTGGTCTATTTCCGTCAATAGACTGCCCTCAACCCTATAAAAGCTGAGAAAACAAGCAGTCCCTTGTGGTTCACTTAATGTGTTTTTGGTGCTGGTGAGTTTGTGAGATTTTGATTATTTATTGTGGATTTTGACCTCTGTTTTTCGACTTTGTTTTGAATTATTGCTTTTTGGAACTTGTTTGCTACTGGATTGCCTATTTCAGGCAACTCCTTCTGGACATTTTTGTGTTCTTCAAAGATTTGATTGCTATAGAACATACTGTATTTGGAAAATAAGTATTTTTATTTATAAGGATTCCCTGTTTGCCCTTTCATGACTAATCAAGGTTTGACGGTGTCTTCACCGTGTAGTGGGACTCTGTTTGCTTTTTTGAAGGCGTCATGCCATTTCAGTGCTGCTGGAGCACACCTCACATGACATTATAAAATCACATCTATCATGGATTTTGGAAAACAATGGGAGTCCAGGAGCCAAACAATACTATATGAAATTAAATATTAAAAAAAGATATGAAAAACGTAACATATAAAAGTGTTTACATTTTGTTGATGTGAAAGCACTGCAAATAATTAAGAGCATCTTGCTACAAGTAAAAATAACTAAATCAAGAAAAAAGAACATGAGAAGATGAGAGGAAGTCTCATTGTCACTGTGAAGGCCAAAATAGGGTTAATCTCATTGCTATTTTATTATTTTCCCTTGTGAACAAAGTCATATTTCTGTTTTTTTACGTTTTCATGATCTTTGATGGCACTACTTGGAAAGAACAACAAAAGCTTCAATGCCCTATATACAGTACATTTTATAACTTGAGGCCAGATCTTTGTTGTGATACATTTAATTTGCTGCAAAGATGCTGGTCTTTCAATCTCAAACAGAAACATTTCCTTGTTTATCAAAAAGTGTTAAAACCATGATGGCAGTGACAGGACCAGTTCAATATGTGCCATAGCTTGAATCAGCATGTCTGTCCAGATTTTCCAGTTTTCCTCTGGGCAAGGCAGGTTGACTCACTGAATGTCTTTAAATTAAGCTACCTCTTAAAAAACAATCAATAAAAATAAATAAATAAGACCGGTTTTTCAACAATAAGATCCTGTATTCACCATGACCATATTCCTTCATGGAATAACATTGGGAGTATTATATTCTTATTTGCCTTCACTGTGTGAAGTAGACTGTAGCTCAGAGTGGATTGGGGATGAATGATCATCTCTGTCCATACAAACACCTGCTGTACTAATACAGGACAAAAGGGCATATGGCAAGCTTATTCACTTTAATTACACCTGTTCTGTATTGACAGATTATAGAGTTGTGAGCACATAATCCCTGGCAATGTGTTCTTTAAGAACTGTAGTCATAGTAAAACAAATAAATCCCTCCCCAGTACCCATTGGTGTAGATATCAAGATAAAAAAATGCAGTATGGAAATGATACATTTAGCTTGCCTACACTCTCATATTCAAACATTTGATCAAACGATATCTTAATAGGGCTCTCAAATATCATGTGCGATATTTGTGAAATACAAGGAATTGTTTTAGGTATTGGCAGTTAGGTATTAGTATAATTGTAACCCTCCATATATGAATCTCAAATTACACAGGACAGTGTCAGTTGTTTTATACTTTTGGGATTGGTCTTTTTTGCCAATCAAATTAGCAGAGAAGCAGGCACATGTCCTTTGTTTGCTCAGTTCAGCAATTCATGCTCCTAGCGTAAAAGCCGCATCTCTGCCTTCAAATAAAAATACTTTGTGCTCTGCCATTAACCTCATCCTGCTATAAAAAATAGCTTACAGGTAAATTATACTTTTTCTGATCAGTCTTTTCACACCCAGTAAATGCTTAGCCTACTAAGAAGAAGTTATGCTGTAAATCCTGTGGTTAAAGATTTGTCTCTTTCAGGTGCCGTCCCTTACTGCTAGCTATAGTTAAAACTCTTTGTCTGTCTATCTGTCTGTCTGTCTGTCTGTCATCCATCAGACACAAAGGCTTGGAGAATGCTTTATTGTGCTTAGTATGAGGAAACAAGGGAATGTACAAGAGAATCCGGAAGTCACTAACAGGCCTTCCATTTCAATCCTTAAAATTGAGGACAAAATTCCTAAGGAAGACTTTTGGTTCCACCCCTTCTGGGCTTGCCAGATATAAGGAAGAGTACAACCAGAACTGGATTTTCATTATTAGAACCTGTAATGGAAGTCTTTTTGGAGCATTACACCCAATATATCATTATATAAATATACAGTACACTAAAATACATTTACACATAATAATATATGCATGTTACTGTATGTATTATTGTGTTTTATTTTTATTTTTGTATTGTTATTTTTCATAGTTTTTATGTATTTACTGTTAATTTTGTAATTATGTACTGTCTTTTTAAGTGTGCCTCAGATCCATGTGTTTTGTGCATGGAGGCTATGAAGAATGCGTTTATGATGTGAGAAGAAGAATCGATTAACTGATTTAATCAATCAGTTAAACATGTTTTGTCTTTGGCAATGCCAGTAATTAATTAAATATTTTGTAAGGCTCCCACTTCATTTTCCTTAGTTTTCTCTGAGAAGTTTCAGATCTTTAGATTTGTGTCAAGAAACAGAAAAATACAATGATTATTGAAATATGATAACTGACATAAAAGATAGGATGCAGGGCAGACAAACATAACATAATAATAATAATTCTTTGCATTTATATAGCGCTTTTCTCACTACTCAAAGCGCTCAGCAATTGCAGGTTAAGGGCCTTGCTGAAGGGCCCAACAGAGCAGAGTCCCTTTTGGCATTTACGGGATTCGAACCGACAACCTTCCGATTGCCAGTGCATATCCCTAAACCTCAGAGCCACCACCCCGTCGAAGAGAAGAGGCTGGATATTTATTGCCTGTTTAGAGTTCTAATTTATCTTGGCATAAACTGTTTTACGATACAAAGTCTTTAAAGATGACGCTTGATGCTGTGTGAAGTGGTGTGTTGTTGCTTCAGGCTCAAGTGGAGGACTCTTTGCGTTGGAGTGCACTCTTGGTCCTTTCCTGTTGTGTGATGTTGCCTTCCTCAGCTTGCTGTTAGACTCTTTGCTGTGTCCTCTTCAACTACACAGTGAAAAGCTTTAGAATTTCTGGTACAAGAGTGTAGACGGTGAAGTTTTGCACTTGGAGTAATGGCTGCTTCTCAGTCTACTCAGACTGGGCTCAATCACTGGCACAGAGCTTGGCTTGGCAGAGTGGATCTCAGAGCTAGTTCATGATCCCTCTCCCACTTGGACAGAGGCAGTGTTGCAGTAAGAATTATGTTTCTAGACTTCTCTAGCGCCTTCAACACCATCCAACCTATGCTCCTTAGGGACAAGCTGACAGAGATGGGAGTAGATTCATACCTGGTGGCATGGATCGTGGACTATCTTACAGACAGACCTCGGAGCGCCGCAGGGAACTGTACTTTCTTCGGTCCTGTTCAGCTTATATACATCGGACTTCCAATACAACTCGGAGTCCTGCCACATGCAAAAGTTTGCAGACGACACTGCTATCGTGGACTGCATCAGGAATGGGCAGGAAGAGGAGTATAGGAACTTAATCAAGGACTTTGTTAAATGGTGCGACTCAAACCACCTACAACTGAACACCAGCAAAACCAAAGAGCTGGTGGTGGATTTTAGGAGGACCAGGCCCCTCATGGACCCCGTGATCATCAGAGGTGACTGCGTGCAGAGGGTGCAGACCTATAAATACCTGGGAGTGCAGCTGGATGATAAATTGGACTGGACTGCCAATACTCATGCCCTGTGTAAGAAAGGACAGAGCCGACTATACTTCCTTAGAAGGCTGGCGTCCTTCAACATCTGCATTAAGAAACTGGTGAGGAAGGCAGTCTCTATTGTAGGCACGGAGCTGGACAGTTTGACATCCATGGCAGAGCGACGGGCACTGAGCAGGCTTCTGTCAATAATGGAGAATCCACTGCATCCACTAAACAGTATCATCTCCAGACAGAGGAGCAGCTTCAGCGACAGAATGCTGTCAATGTCCTGCTCCACTGACAGACTGAGGAGGTCGTTCCTCCCCCACACTATGCGACTCTTCAATTCCACCCGGTGGGGTAAACGTTAAAATTATACAAAGTTATTGTCTGTCTGTATACCTGCATTGTTATCACTCTTTAATATTGTTCTTTATCAGTATGCTGCTGCTGGAGTATATGAATTTCCCCTTGGGATTAATAAAGTATCTATCTATCTATCTATCTATCTATCTATCTATCTATCTATCTATCTATCTATCTATCTATCTATCTATCTATCTATCTATCTGTCTGTCTGTCTGTCTGTCTGTCTGTCTGTCTGTCTGTCTGTCTGTCTGTCTGTCTGTCTGTCTGTCTATCATGATATCCAGTTCCAACTCTCTATGGAGAGCAATTTCCAAGCAAAAGACAGTTGGTGAGCTTATTGCTCCACAGACAGTGGATGGCTTCATGTTCCAAAGATAGCAGCTCATCAGCTTATACTGTAGCTCCCAAACAGAGTGGATCGTCAGTTTTCAGGTATTTGGGAGAAAGCAAAAATGAATACAGCTAGTTTTGAAGGAAAGTGTATCCTCTGGTAATTAAATCAAGGTCACTTCCAGTAACAGAATTAGTGCTTGTTTATAGGTAGCCTGTTTTCTTCATCACATTCAGCCAATGTTCAGCTTACTGTTACAAGCCTAAAATGAATGCTCTTTGGGATGCATTTTAATTTGAAGGTGTCTTTGCAGACATTTCAGCTCAACTGGTATGTATACCTTTGTTTTACAGAGCTGACCAACGTGTTCGATCTGAAATGCAGGTGAAGGTGCAGCTGGCTTTCTGCACCCCTGTTAAATCTGTTGTCTTAATAGGCTTTGTGTGCCACTAAAAGCCAAGGAAATTAAGCAATGGCCACTTTGTCCTTCAAGCCCTAGGAGACTAGGGCACCATGATGTCACCGCTGCTGGGTTCTCCCACTACCTTTATCAGGAGGCCAGATGAAGAAATCTAGCCAGTTGTTCGTTTGCGTTTGTATCTGGAGCTTTTCATCTGTATTACTGTTTCATGTTTTGCTGCTTTGTTCTGACTTTTTGCTTTAGTTCTGAGCATTTCAGTTAAGGATGGGACTTACGTATTTTGCTTTAGGATTGCTTTTTAGGCAGCTCCTTTATGTCTGTTGCTTTATTCTGTATTTTGTTAATAAATATTCTTCATTTATAAAGGTTCTTTTTAGCCTTTCTGTTTACATGCCAGGGGTTATCCCTCCCTTGTAAGGCATTTTGATATATTTTGGGACATTTCTTTATATTTTGAATTGTAAAACCAGTTTTCCCCCATTTTGGGCCTAGCCAGACCAAAGTCTACAGGTAGATACCTGGGGAAAGCTGAAGTAGATGTGCCTCATCTGGGTTGGTTATTGAAGTACTGGCATGCCTTTGTTTCTCTTTTAGGAGGCCTCACACCATTTTCATCTTGTTTGTGGCTGCGTATCACAACATACAGTGCATCCGGAAAGTATTCACAGCGCATCACTTTTTCCACATTTTGTTATGTTACAGCCTTATTCCAACATGTATTAAATTCATTTTTTCCCTCAGAATTCTACACACAACACCCCATAATGACAACGTGAAAAAAGTTTACTTGAGGTTTTTGCAAATTTATTAAAAATAAAAAAACTGAGAAATCACATGTACATAAGTATTCATAGCCTTTGCTCAATACTTTGTTGATGCACCTTTGGCAGCAATTACAGCCTCAAGTCTTTTTGAATATGATGCCACAAGCTTGGCACACCTATCCTTGGCCAGTTTCGCCCGTTCCTCTTTGCAGCACCTCTCAAGCTCCGTCAGGTTGGATGGGAAGCATCGGTGCACAGCCATTTTAAGATCTCTCCAGAGATGTTCAATCGGATTCAAGTCTGGGCTCTGGATGGACCACTCAAGGACATTCACAGAGTTGTCCTGAAGCCACTCCTTTGATATCTTGGCTGTGTGCTTTTCGTCGTTGTCCTGCTGAAAGATGAACCGTCGCCCCACTCTGAGGTCAAGAGCGCTCTGGAGCAGGTTTTCATCCAGGATGTCTCTGTACATTGCTGCAGTCATCTTTCCCTTTATCCTGACTAGTCTCCCAGTCCCTGCCGCTGAAAAACATCCCCACAGCATGATGCTGCCACCACCATGCTTCACTGTAGGGATGGTATTGGCCTGGTGATGAGCGGTGCCTGGTTTCCTCCAAACGTGACACCTGGCATTCACACCAAAGAGTTCAATTTTTGTCTTATCAGACCAGAGAATTTTCTTTCTCATGGTCTGAGAGTCCTTCAGGTGCCTTTTGGCAAACTGCCATGTGCCTTTTACTAAGGAGTGGCTTCAGGCCTGATTGGTGGATTGCTTCATAGATGGTTGTCCTGAAACAAACAAACAGATGGTTGTTCTTCTGGAAGGTTCTCCTCTCTCCACAGAGGACCTCTGGAGCTCTGACAGAGTGACCATCAGGTTCTTGGTCACCTCCCTGACTAAGGCCCTTCTCCCCCGATCGCTCAGTTTAGATGGCCGGCCAGCTCTAGGAAGAGTCCTGGTGGTTTAGAACTTCTTCCACTTACGGATGATGGAGGCCACTGTGCTCATTGGGACCTTCAAAGCAGCAGAAATTTTTCTGTAACTTTCCCCAGATTTGTGCCTCGAGACAATCCTGTCTCGGAGGTCTACAGACAATTCCTTTGACTTCATGCTTGGTTTGTGCTCTGACGTGAACTGTCAACTGTGGGACCTTATATAGACAGGTGTGTGCCATTCCAAATCATGTCCAATCAACTGAATTTACCACAGGTGGACTCCAATTTCAGCTGCAGAAACATCTCAAGGATGATCAGGGGAAACAGGATGCACCTGAGCTCAATGTTTGAGCTTCATGGCAAAGGCTGTGAATACTTATGTACATGTGCTTTCTCAATTTTTTTATTTTTAATAAATTTGCAAAAATCTCAAGTAAACTTTTTTCACGTTGTCATTATGGGGTGTTGTGTGTAGAATTCTGAGGAAAAAAATGAATTTAATCCATTTTGGAATAAGGTTGTAACATAACAAAATGTGGAAAAAGTGATGCGCTGTGAATACTTTCCGGATGCACTGCATATATTACTATTATGTATCTTTTGTTAGACACGTGAGCATGGGGAATGTTTCATGGGTTCTGGTAAAGGAAAATACTGAGGGACAAATAAAGATGTTTGATAGTCAGTAATATGTTGTCCATTTCCATTTCTATAATTAAGGAGAAGTCCTCAGAAAATGCATAACTATCACGTGTTACATACGTGCGACTAGCAGTTTTTTAACACAATCCCTTCATTGCAGGGGCTCAATTGAGCAGGCATTTCACTTGTTGAAAACTAAACTTCAGACAGAAAGGCCCACAAGCAAACAGCAACAGAAAGCCACTGCAGTAAAGGCCTGGCAGAGCATTAAAAAGGAGGAAACCCAGCATCTGGTGATGTCCATGAGTTCAAGACTTCAGGCTGTCATTGCCAGAAAAGGGTTTTCAACCAAGTATTAGAAATTAACATTTTATTTCCAGTTATTTAATTTGTCCAATTATTTTTGAGCCCCTGAAATGAAGGGATTGTGTTAAAAAAATGATTTAGTTGCCTCACATTTTTATGCAATCGTTTTGTTCACCCCACTGAATTAAAGCTGAAAGTCTGCACTTCAACTGCATCTGAGTTGTTTCATTTAAAATTCATTGTGGTAATGTACAGAACCAAAATTAGAAAAAAGTTATCTCTTTCCAAATATTTATGGACCTAACTGTAGGTCCTAAGTATTGTGTTATGTCTGTTTTTGCTGGTACCCTCTGAGTAATTTTTTGTAGGACACTGTTCACAGATTTTAGGGTTAACTGTAACCTGGTGGTCCATGTTTATCCTTGTTGACATGCAAAAAGAATCTTCATTCACCACTGTGTATTGGTCTCTCCCTTTGTTTGGATGGCCTCCATTGAAAAACTCCTCATTGCCTATTTTTGTGTAATTTAATAATATGAGTGTTACAATTTTTGCCCTTGTGAAACTGAAAAGAGGCTTCATCTGTAAAACTATGCCTCACTTTCAAAAACTCCAGACAAACTTATTTGTACCAGTTACAAATTGGTTTACCCTAGCTGTGGAATGAGACCATGTTACTCAGTTAAAATACAACCAGATCTACACGAAATGTGCAAATTTAACGTTGGGGGTGCCAAGTCTGGGATTTGAACCCAGAAATCAGAAGCTGTGTGGAAAAAGTGCTGAATCAAGTAACCCCTTTTATATAATTTCAAAACGAAGAAGCGACTGAGAAATTAATACAAGAAATTTAATAGCAGCATTCCCATGTTTGCCCAGCAACCCTGAGCTGAATAAATGCTAGTAGTGTTTCAGATTAAAAAGTTATCACCTCAATGCATTTTGCAGTTCTGTATAAAAACAACATGTCTGATAGGCATTTACTCTGACTATTATCTTGGAAATTTAATAGTTGCTTGCATCAGTTCATGCACCTACCAAACCTGTTTATCATGGTTTGTGATGTCACACCTATTCGTTAGTTTTTTTTTTTTTAACATATTAGTACCATAGAGTACAAATGGTAAAATAATAAAAAAAACAAAATACCTGAAGCCCTTCCCAATTTTTACAATGATTTATTAATGATTATGCTGTATAGTACAAATGAAATTACAGAAACCTGCACTGATAAATTCATGAGTTCAGTAACAAAAACCTAAAGCAATAGCACAAGTCCAAACAAGCATAAAGTATTGGCAGAGTTTAGGAGGAGCCAGGACAGATCTGAAACAAAGAAAAGGGAATATTGTACTGTGGGTGCAGATGATTTAAACACACAGCTGCAGTGTAACACATGAAAACACAGCAGAGGCACATTTAGAAAAATCACTGCAGGGAAGAAAATGTCAGAAAGCATTACAAAGTCTTAACACCCCAAAAAATTTGAAGACTTCACATACTGTAAATAGAGTTGAGTCCAGGACACAGGAGCTGTGTGACAGTAGCCATAAACAAAATGCCATTTTACTGCACATAATTTAATTAACACAAGTAACATCTGTCACTAAATATGCAACACTGCTTATATATGATAAGATATTTAATGGCCACTTTATAAGTGACTCAATAAGCAACTTATTGATCACAAACGCATGAAGATACTGTAAATACCACACCAGACATAGAAACATTAACTAGCTATGATTTATTGGAGGTTGCTGTACTCATTCATGCTTTGTTTTTTCCAAGCTTACTGTAATATGCTAAAAGTACTAAATTGAAATTCCTCTGCATTTCCATTTGTAGCACATGAAAAAGCTGATCTGTCATATTTGTAATATAGTCAGTGTTCTAATATGTAAAATATATGCATGTATTATGTGTAGGAAGTAAAAATGTTTTGTTTGAATACACAATGGCAGGTCTGAACACCATAAAAAACCTCACACTGGTTCCATTCCATCTGAACTAGTGTGGTGCTGAGGTGTCTCCCATTGCATGGCTACACTCAGGTCCTAATCTGGGATCCTGAGTTGGTTTGTCATGTGGTGGGTGCAGCAGTTCACTGTATCAGTGTCTGCTCCTAACCTCTCTCTCGCTCTCTCTCTCTATGAGAAAGATTTAGGAGTCATAGTTTCAACTTCCAGCACAGTGTTCAGAAGCCATTAAGAAGGTTAACAGAATGTTAGGTTATATAGCACAATGTGTAGAGTACAAGTCCATGAACGTAATGCTCATGCTTTACAATGCACTGGTGAGGCCTCATCTGGAGTACTGTGTACAGTTTTGGTCTCCAGGCTACAAAAAGGACATAGCAGCGCTAGAAAAAGTCCAGAGAAGAGCGACTAGGCTGATTCCAGGGCTACAGGGGACGAATAATGAAGATAGATTAAGATTAAGCAAAAGAAGACTAAGGGGAAACATGATTGCAGTGTTTAAAATTATGTAGGGAATTAGTACAGTGGATCAAGACTGTTAATTTAAAATTAGTTCAACAAGAACACGGGGACACAGTTGGAAACTTGCTAGGGTAAATTTTGCACAAACATTATAGGAAGTTTTTCTTTACACAGAGAACCACAGACACATGGAAGAAGTAGTGTTGTTTACAGTAGGACTTTAGGGACTTTCAAAACTAGACTTGATGTTATTTTAGAAGAATTAGGTGGACTAGACTTAGTGAGCTTTGTTGGACTGAATGACCTGTTTATGTCCAGATTGTTCTAATGTTCTAAAGCAGGGGTCCCCAACCCCCGGTCCGCGGCCCAATACCGGTCCGCAGCCGTCTGATAGCCGGGCCGCAAGAGAACTGCCGGCAACGGCGACTCACTCAGACTTTTCAGAACGCTTGGCAGGTGGGGCTTTGCAGCGGCGCAGAGAGAGGAGAGAGACCGAGGTGAGAGACTATTACAACAAAGTATTTTTATGGTCCCGACAATTTCCCCATATGACATGAGTCTATAGAAATCACGTTACTATGAAGTACATTCAACAGATGCTTTCATTACAACAAAGTGACCTTGAAGTGCTTGAACGAATTATCCACAGAGCAGTTAGATCTGTGGTCGCAGCTCAGTTGCACAACGATCCCCAAACAGAAACATTGTAAAAAAATCTCTTTCTTCGAACTTTCCTCGTACTGTTTTTTTTTTTTTTGCTGTTTTTGTTTTCTGTGGTTTTCAGTGATACCTTTTGCTTATTGCTTGTCAACATTTGAAAAACATCCATTGGAATTTAACTCATTGTCACCCTCCTATAGAAACAGCAGACATGAAAAAAAGATTGCAGTGTTAATGTTTGTGATGTGCAATCTGTTGGATTGGCAAATGCAAAGCACATGTCTTTGTTATATGCAAAAAAAGAAGAAAAATCTCAGATTGCAAATGTATGCGAACTGCTTAATAACTTTAATAATAATAGAAATGTTATGTAAATTGTGTATAAAACTGCCCCCCCCCAACCAAACCCCAAGGTCCGCGGAAAAATTGGCATCTAATAAAGTGGTCCTTGCTGTCAAAAAGGTTGGGGACCACTGTTCTAAAGGACCACAAATGGCAAATTACACGGCTGCATTATTGTTGAATTTGGCCAAAATCATCCAGCACAATGTTCTCTTTAAAGTGCATGGAGTGCACTGTTTTTGTTTAGGACATTGTCCCATGTTCAGCTGCACAATGTCAATAAGGTAGAGCCTTCCAAGTGTCCACATTAAAGTAAAATATTCCCTGCTCTCCATTGAACCAGAGCCTCTTTCCCACAGTACAGGAAGTCTGCGTAAATGGCCGTTGGGTATGTGCATCAAAGCTTGCAAAGGGAAGCACTGAGATACTGTTTAGTCAGGAAGTTTAAGTTAATTTCTAACAGTGACACCTGCGGGTCCACTAAGGTAAAGAGTAATGTAATGTTACTGAATAAACCACTCAACAGATGTAAGACTTAGCAATGTTTAGAAGAAGTGTACCAAGTATTTGTGGTCAAATAATGGTGGGCTTTAGTGGGTATAATACAGAAAAACAACTGTGATATTTTGTTGTTGGTCGGTTTTGGAGTTATTCATTAGCTGTTTTTCCTTTGGGGGCTCCGGTTTCCTCCCACAGTCCAAAGGCATGCAGATTAGGTGAATTCACAATGTTAAATTCCCCCTGTGTGTGTGTGTTCACCCTTTGACAGACTGGTGCCCTGTTCAGGGATTGTTCCTGCCTTGTGTTCTGTGTTTTCTGGGATAGGTTCCAGCCTCCCTGGAACCCTGAGCAGGATAAAGCAGGTTTAAAAAAATGGATGAGTGGATGTTTCACTTAATCTGGTCATTTATTTTACTGTTTGCTGGGATATCTTTCACACATGACTGATAGATTCTAACCTTAAATACTCCCATGTGTGATTTGGAGTGTAGACTTTCAAACGTTTTGACTCTAGACTTGTACTTCCGTTTGGTTCATTGTGTCACTGACTTACATTAAAACATTTATCAGAAATACAGTATATTAAATGTCTGGTGCAGCCAGAGAACAATAACTGCAGCTGCAACCGGTGTGTGTGTTCTTTAATGTTGTTATTGTTGTCCCTTTTCTTCAAGAAGGTTTAATGTCTAAAGGTAAGGAGCGTGTCTCTTATAAAACAGCAAAGCACGCGTTTTCAATTTTAAATTAACCTTTAAAACAATTAATATCTTGGTTTTGGGCGGTACGGTGGCGCAGTGGTAGCGCTGCTGCCTCGCAGTTAGGAGACCCGGGTTCACTTCCTGGGTCCTCCCTGCGTGGAGTTTGCATGTTCTCCCCGTGTCTGTGTGGGTTTCCTCCGGGCGCTCCGGTTTCCTCCTACAGTCCAAAGACATGCAGGTTAGGTGGATTGGCAATTCTAAATTGGCCCTAGTGTGTTTGTGTGTGTCCTGTGGTGGGTTGGCACCCTGCCCGGGATTGGTTCCTGCCTTGTGCCCCGTGTTGGCTGGGATTGGCTCCAGCAGACCCCTGTGACCCTGTGTTCGGATTCAGCGGGTTGGATAATGGATGGATGGATATCTTGGTTTTTTGCTCATGTGCCCTTTAGAATTAATTTTAAAATACTATTAATAGTGATAAAGCTCTGAATAATGTTGCTTTTTTATATTTAGGTGTGTCTGTCCTATAAAATTCCCAGTTATACTCTTAGATCCTCCAATAATGGTTTGCTTATTTTTTCAAGAGCTAAGCACAAAAGAAGTGGTGAGGAGGCCTTTGGCTGTTATGCACCAGAAATCTAGAATACTTTAGCAATATGTGAGACTGGATTCGACTTCTCTTATACCTCCATCAACTCTTTCCTCTTGCTTGGATGAGATTGAGGCCTGGATGTCCAAGAACTTCTTTAAGCTGAACAGCACCAAAACTGACACTGTTTTAATTGGTACCCCCCATCAAATTCGTTCCTCTGTAAATTGTATTTCCTTTTCTGACCGTACCATTGCCCTCTCCCTCTCTGTTACAAATTTGGGTGTCAAATTAGACTCCCATCTGTCATTTGATACACATGTCCATCACCTTTGTAAAATTGCATTCCTTCATCTCCGAAACATAGCCAAACTCAGTCCTTGCCTCTCCCTTTGTGATGCTGAAAAGCTGGTTCATGCCTTTGTCTCCTCCAGGCTGGATTATTGTAATGCACTACTCATCGGGATACCCAACAAGAGCCTTCAAAAGCTCCAACAAATTCAAAATAGTGCTGCAAGAATCTTGATGAGGGTGCGGAAATATGAACATATTTCACCAATCCTTTGGTCACTTCATTGGCTCCCTATTCACCTCTGTATTGAGTACAAACTTTGCTTGCTCACTCATCAGTGTATTCATGGAAATGCTCCACAATATCTTAAGGAACTTCTTATATTACAATCCACTGCAAGAAACCTCCGTTTTGCAAATACCTACCGCCTTCGCTTCCCTATCACCAAACTTCATACAATGGGTGACCGAGCCTTTGCAGTTGCTGCTCCACGGCTCTGGAATGCCCTACCAGACAACCTGAGAACACAGCAGATTGTGGGCTGTTTTAAAAAACAGCTAAAGACTTTTCTATTTAGGAAAGCATATTAACAAGAATGGTCCTGCGGTGGGTTGGCACCCTGCCCGGGATTGGTTCCTGCCTTGTGCCCTGTGTTGGCTGGGATTGGCTCCAGCAGATCCCCGTGACCCTGTGTTCGGATTCAGCGGGTTGGATAATGGACGGATGGATGGATATTATCAAGAATGCCACTAATTATTGTTCTTTTATCTCTGTTTTTATCTTGTTTTGTCTTTGTTACATTTTTTAGATAGATAGATAGATAGATAGATAGATAGATAGATAGATAGATACTTTATTAATCCCAATGGGAAATTCACAAATCCCAATGGGATTTATGTAGCACTTTGAAATTTACTGCTAATGTAAAGTGCCTTATAAATAAAATGAATTATTATTATTATAGAAATTGGCAGCATGGTGGCGCAGTGGGTAGTGCTGCTGCCTCGCAGTTAGGAGACCCGGGTTCTCTTCCCGGGTCCTCCCTGTGTGGAGTTTGCATGTTCTCCCTGTGTCTGCGTGGGTTTCCTCCGGGTGCTCCCGTTTCCTCCCACAGTCCAAAGACATGCAGGTTAGGTGCATTGGCGATTCCAAAAATTGTGCTTTGTGTGTGTGTGCCCTGCGGTGGGCTGGTGCCCTGCCCGGGGTTTGTTTCCTGTGTTGGCTGGGATTGGCTCCAGCAGACCCCCGTGACCCTGTACTTAGGATATAGTGGGTTGGATAATGGATGGATTATTATAAAAATGTGCCAGGCTAATACTACAGAATATTTTAAAAAACTTCTAAAAAATACTTTTCAAATTTAATTTATATATAGCTGATTTTTTGGACCATGTCTAGCAGATTGTACACGGACAGTACTGTATTATCATACAATTCACTGATTTGCAATCATTGTTGACCTCTACACTTCTCTGTCTTCTCTTCCATTTTTCTGCAGTGGAGTTTTGTGCCACCACCATCTGATCAAAGTTCTCTGCAGGCGCCTGTGAGAGCCACTAGGATGAAGAATAAAAACAACAAGGAAAGACATAAGCACATTTATGTTAGGTAGGATGCCCAGTGGGGTTTGGGTGGTCAGTTGTTCTTAGAACCCCTGCAGATTTATTTTCTTGATCATCTCTTGCTGGAGGTTTTATTTTTGTGCCCTCCTTGGCCATCTGACCTTTGTATTAGACTTACAGTTATAATCTTTAAAGGCTTGAAAAAAATGTAGTAATTTAGTCAATAAGTAAGAACTCCACTTTATCTGTTACTTGTTTGTCTGTGTTATGTAAGTGCATATTAATTTATTATATATTTATTTATATTTTAGGAAGGAAGATGTCGTGGGCAGACCTCTGGCGGTCAGAGCCACACTATATTGGATTTTTGATCCAGGCTGTCTATGATGTCCTTCCCAGCCTGTCCAATCTGCACTGCTGGGGCTCAGTCGATACACTAGCATGCACCCTGTGTGGGAAAAAGAAGGCCCTAGAGCATATCTTAAGTTGTTGCCCAAAGGTCTGGGAGAAGGTCTTTATCGCTTGCAGCACGACCAGGTGCTTAAGACAATTGTGGAAAGCGTGACAGTAGATTTGGGCAGGCAGCTCAAGTTTCCTGAGCACATCACCAAGACTACCCTTTGACCAGATGTTGTTCTGGTGTCAGAAACTACAAAGAGTGAAGTTATGCTGGAACTCACCGTGCCATGGGAAGACAATGCTTGCCAGTGGAGGTAGGATGTAGAGGCTTTGCAGGCAATCTGTCTGCAGTGCTTATACTGTACTAGGCATCATAGGTGAGAGGAGGAGGAGGGCCATCTATAATAGCACTGAGGCAGCAGAGAAAGCCTCAAGGAAGCTCTGGCTCAAGAGAGCAAATGCGTGCGAGGAGGCTGCTAGAACACAAGCTGAGGCTTGATCAACCTCAGCTGGGTCGCCTGAGTGAGGGTGTCTGATGTTTGAAAGACCCAAAACACCCAATGACCTCAGGTAACATCATTGATGATGTGCCTTAACTTGCATCTCAAGATGTATCATAGCAATTTGGTGTTTCATTTATTTATTTACTCATATACTTATTTTTTCTAATTAATGTTCTTTTTGCTGAGAATTGTTTACTTTAACATCTTGCAAGACACTTTCAGTTACCTGCTTTGTATGAAATTGTGTCATAGAAATAATAGTTGTTAACCATTCATGATTTTTCATACCTATTTTAATGTGTTTGGAGCTGAGAAAAAAGGAAAATATGGAATTGCAGTAAACATGTAGACTGAATTGAAGTTTGTCCACCATTCACTCTCAGAAAAGCCTAAACTTGTCAGGACATGGCCTCAACAAAGCAAGAAATGTGCAACACATGTGTCCAGTGTGTCTCATTGTTGTAGCCAATTATTTGGCAGTGGATCTCTCTCCATTTAACTTCATTGATGGTTGATTTAGCTGTGGTGACTGGGCAGATCATTACATTCAAAAGTACAGTATTCACTGACCTGTTCTTGAAAGTTTTCTAAAACTTTTCTGTTCTTGAGTCATGAAGAATTAAAGTCCATTTGAAGATGAGTACATGGCAGCATTGAAAGAATTCACCCAATTAGTGTCATAATTAAATGACGTTCAAATGTTGTTCTCTTTTCTCTCTCGCCACACTAATACACCACTACCACAATTCTACAATCTTGACAGAACTCAAATCCACAACATTTTCTTCATTTTGCAATTTTCTTGCAAAACAAAAAAATGAACCATTTCATCTTATCCAAATCATACCTCCAAAAACTAGTTTGTATGAGAAGTACTAGGTATGCGTTTTTCTTTCTCTATAAGTAATCTGCTGTATATGGTGTGTCTCTGGACTTACAGTATTTTCACAATGTTGTACTACTGGCCTCAGCAATTGGCCTCTTTTGAGGACACCTTTTATTAGAAATGATCATTATGAAATTGTTGTTAGCCTAACGGGGCATAATACAAATCTGATTAAGTCTAATTTATAACTTCAAGTCGAAAAAGAGAAGCAAGGACTGAGTACTAAATGTCTAGACTTTTAAGTATGCCGTGGAAAGTATTTGCCTGGTATGTGTGAGTGTGAGCCCTACAGTGGACTGCTCATCCCTGGATGGGTGGATGAAATAGCTAAATGAGTATTAAATTCCATTTAAGGATATAGCAGGATCCCTTTCTAAAACCTTGAAATGTTTATATGAGCCTTCACAAAGTCACTTTGAAAGACTTTCCATTAAAATGTTTGTTAACAATGCCAGGGTCCTCCACAGGTTACATTTAATGCAGAATAAAATGGCAGAGAAACAAAATAAAGCCTTGGGGAAGTGTTTTCATTCACATAATGGTATGCACTTAATCTTACTCTTTAAATGGGCTGTATTCTTTTCCGTATTTATTAGTATTACACTGTGTGTGGGACTGAAGATCTGGGATGAAATTTGATTCTATACAAGTTTGGGTGCACATTCTTCGTAGTATAATAACTTAACAAGTAATTATATTCATTCAGCTGATGTTTGACCAGTTATAGTAAATGTAAAAGTATCACAAAGCTTTTTTGTCAAACACATTGTACAAGTAGCAGACTATTGCAATGCTTAACCAGTTTGCCTGGTATAAGTTCTTTTATACAATGAGTTTCATAGAAGGCTGACTTAGGGGAACTGTAGAGCTCACCCACAGTAAAATGCATCTCTTCTTATTTTTTTAGAAGTGTTTTTTTTTTTATTTTCATAAAATGTGAGTTTGTCTGTACTTTTTAAAGTTGTATTTGAAATTTGCCCAGATAATTATTATTATTAGTTTGATAGTTTTTACATTTTTATTTATAGAGTTTGTTTAATCTGAGATATTGAGCAAAATGATTTTCTTAGTATCTATACTTTCCACCCCTCTCCTCCACTCTGTTCACAGTATAGTGTCTCCTTGGCAAGCAGGTCCACATAAAGCCAGCAATTTAGTTTTTTTCTTCTATCTTCAGTCAGTTATTAATGTAAAACAATTGCATTCATATTGTCTCATGCAGAAGGCAATTATGTGCCAATGAGTTCACCTTCACACTGCTTTGTATGCTTCCAGTTTTGATGCTAACCTCACATTGCACAAGTAGCAGACTAAAGCAATGCTTAACCAGTTTGCCTAGTATATGGTCATTTAAACAATGAGTTTTCATAGAAGACTGACTTAGGGAACTGTCCATATATTTACTGTATGTACTGTCCACTTTAATAAACAGGTAGGTGTCTGTGTGTCTGTCTGGTTGCCATGTTTCCATCATTCCAAAAGCTGCAGTATCACAAACATTTTAGAAATAACTTGCATTGCATTTGTCATTCCAGTAGATGGTGCATCACATATATTAACACTGCTTTTACAAATCCCATACAAAATGGCATATAACAGAGTCATATGCATTACATGGTGCACTGCAAATTTGAACACTTAGGCCTACATTGATTATTAAGATTTTAACCCATCTTAGATGGGGGTACCACAGCTAGGATATGACACATGCGTGTTGGAGGTTCTCCTCATGGGCTCAACTGAAGTATGTAATAACATGATGGGATGAGAGGAGGTGCTGTTGCTAACATTGTCTTCTCCTTCTCTCCCCGCAGCACCAAGAAACTGGGCAGTGAGGGCACTTAGCACTGCCCCTTCCAGCTCGCTGAACATAAGATCCCCAGCTGCCTGGAAGGAGGCGTCTTTTCAGCAGAAGAGACCCGCCGGATGGAGCTCCTGAGCAAACAGACCCTGATACCACAGCTAAAGTCAAGCCTCTTTTGTTTATTTGTAAGCCCATGGGCAAGATGCCTAATACCATGAAGCGTTTGCTTTTTGTTGGACTTTTTGTTGAATTAAACAGGATGACCTGGTTGGCGCCCCAAATTTTATTGTGAGGCCTGTTATTCCTGCACCAGGCCACTATATATATATATATATATATATATATATATATATATATATAACTTTATATATATATATATATATATATATATATATATATATATATATATATATATATATATATATATTCACGGCATTCGTAGTCTGTGTCACAATCTGATTGTATGGATGGTTACCTACCAGGTAACGCTTGTGGTTGGCCAGCAATCTGCTAACATCCGCCACGGTGCCCTCAGTTTGTGAGGAGCAGATCATAGAATGGTTGAAATAGTATACTGTCAAATAAATGCAAAGAGTACGCGACACGTGTTTCGCCCTCATTCTGGGCTCATCAGGCGTACAAACTCCACTGCACTCCCTCTCGGGAATCGAACCTCGGACGTCAGCGCCAGAGGCGATGCCCCTAACGTTGCGCCACGGCGTGTGGTTCGTTTATTTGACAGCATGTAGATCGGGGTAATTACATTCACGGCATTCGTAGTCTGTGTCACAATCTGATTGTATGGGTGGTTACCTACCAGGTTATATATATATATATATATATATGTAAAACTTTCTTCCTGCTGACTTCAGAACCTCCAATTTGCCTTTTGGCAAACTCCAGCTGAAATGTTGTATGTTTTTGTAACAGAGTCTTTCTCTTGGCTATCTGAAAACATGTTGCAAACTAGTGAAGCACTTGAACAACAGTTGTCCTATGCACAGAGTCACTGAAGCTTGTTACTCCTTACGAGTTATCATGGATCTCTTGGTAGCCTACTTCACTGGCTGTCTTCTTCCATGATCACTCGGTTTTTGTGGACGGCCTGCTCTAGGTAGAATTATCACTGTGCCATACTCCTTCCATTTCTTAATATTGATTTAACTGGACTCCAAGGGATATTCAGTATTTATTTTCTTGTCTCTGTCCCGTTTATTCTTTTTAAATACATTCTCATTGAGTTCTTTATAGTGTTTTTTGTTTTGATTGTGTACGTTAGGCCACCATACTGACTGAACACAAGCTGGATCTTCCAGACAAGATGCATTTATATATAGTTGGTGATCTCCACTGAACCAATGATGTCACTTCTAAAACCTATTGACTGCACCATAAATGTTTAAGGGTTTCCATATTAAGAGGAAGAATACTTATGAGATCAATTAAAAATGTAGTGTTTTATACTTGTAATTAATTTAAAACGCTTTGCTTTTTCTGTAGAATTGTGTCAAAAAAGCCAAATTAAATCTACTATAACTCAATGTTGTATAACAGTAAAATGTGCAAACTTCCAAGGAGATGAATACTTTTTATAGGCACTGTACATCGTAGAATAATTGGCCTTCCTCTTTGTTTTAATACAGAAGCAGTGAGAACACCTAAAAAGGAACACAGAGTGCGCCTGCTATTCAAATGCTGAGGCCATCTGCCTGCCCACTGTTTCAGAGTTGCTTGCCAGTTTAAACTGAAAAAAGTGTCAGTTTTCACTTTTTTTTTAAGTCTGTTAGAGACAGCTTGTAACAGGAAGGTTCCCCCCAAATGTACACTTTAAACCTGGAATAATGTTAAGGATGGACAACATCTTAACAAACCACATAATGAAGGGGCCTCAATGGAGAACCTGAAGCACAAAGGAACAAGGATGAAAAGAAAAATGTCCCATTAGCTCATTCTTTAACATACTGAAACACTGTTAATCAGTTGGGGTAGCGCACCTACTTTCCCACCTACCAAGTACCACAACAAAACACTCTTAACTCACATTCTTTCTCACTCACAGCTCTGGCCTCTTCTGCATGCCAGTGAGCCATTGCTCTAAACTGTCCTCTTAATCCTGGACTCAGAATTTCTTTATGTTGATTTTGTATTAAACCCCCTGTGTGGTCACTTTGGAGGTCGCAATAATCAGAATCCTGAAAGTCCTTTTTTAACCACATTTTCCCTATAGTACACACAGACAATTTGTTTCCATGGACCTTATAGTGCATAAGTTTTATGAAGTTTTCTGCCCATTTTGGCAGGTGCCCTGACAACCAGTGTGGGTTGTTCTCCCTTGTACCATATTGGCGCTTTTCCAAAAATTGCTGCTTTCCATATTTCCACATTTGGTGCTAGCATCTATCTTTTTGGCCAGGCTACCATGTAAAATATGTACAGATGACAAAGTACTGCTGCAGATTGCTAGCTACTGGACTATAGTTTTTGGTCCAAGTTTGAAATTGTTAGAGGCCTGAACTACGTCTTGACTAAATTATAATCCTTATGGTTTTTAGCTTTTGCAGCTGCACCACACATTTGAGAATTTGTCTTTTATGAACATTTCCACCTAAACAGATGATACTTTCACGCCCTTTAATTTTAAAATAAGCCACCAATATGTGGAAATATGTAATATAAATACACTTCAAAAACAAATACTCAAGTGACACTTACAGGGCAGCCGTAACAACATTATTCTTGATTGTTCATATAATTAAAAGTTTAGTCTTTCTTTCAACCACAACATTTTTATCATTTTTGTCATAATTGTAAAATGTAATTGCTTAGGTGGTGCATTACACTTCGGGCAACATGAGATCTTTGTACTCTAATGTTTAAATTTTATAGACACGTTTAAATACAATTGCATTGTACAATTTTCAGTTATAAGGAAAATGAATGTTGCTAATTCTTTTAAGAAAAAGTATCTAATAATATACATTACACCATTTAAATTAAGCTAGTAAAACACTCATAGCATTGTTTGCTCTGAATTCTCTTTCTTACACCCCCGTTCCTCCTACATTGCTTGTATTATTAAGTATAAAATAAGTTTGCTGTTCCGTTTAAGCTGCTGGCCCCATGATGTCCACACAGAAATACTGTATGAACAAGTACCCTTTTTATTTAAATTTTAATCAGGCATTAGCTCAATGCAGAGTTCCTGCATGTTTTAAGAACACCATAATTATACCAGTTTTCAAAAAACAGAACATTGAATGCCTAAAGGCAGTGACAATTACCTCATTGAAAATAAAATAATGTTGACCAACTCAAAAAAAAAGTTATTTGTCTACATAATTCTCCAGAATCTGAAGTCTACTATTGACTTTTCCCCTTCTAAAAACAGGTCAGTAGGAAACAAATAAATCTTCACTTCATTGTGCAGCATTGTTTCCCAGGTATTTATGCCAGGATCCTGCTTTGTGAATTTCTTTGAGCATTTAACAAAGACTATGCAAAATGTTTTAAATAGTTTTAATGTAATGATCCAAGTCAAGGAAATGGGTGAACCAGTGTTTGATAGTTACAGTATTAGCTAAAATAAAAAAAAGCAAAAACGAATAATTATGTACATGCAAGAAATGTAATAGTTACAAAGTGCATGCTGATTTATTTTCAACATTTTCTGCCCTTGAATTGTGCCTTTATGATGAAAAGACTTGCATAGATCTTCACGTCTTTTCTTAGTGTGCTTGTTTATGGGATGTGCATTTCTTTATCACTACTAGCTCTCTATTTTGCAGTGAAGGCAGCAATGTGACCATGCTAAGCTACAAAAAGACAAGCCACAAAATCAACAGGAATAGTCTCCCCTAAGCCAGCTGAGTGATACAATTTCCCCAGCATGTTCTATGGTCAGTTTCTGAGTTTTTACCCAGTGGGTAATGCCTGGTACACCCTTGAAGTGAGATATCTGGATGTATTATATCTACATGCCCAAACCACCTTGGCTTGCTCTCATAATACAGATAATTCTACTGCAGGGTTCTGACATATTGCAAAAATCCTTACCTTGTCTACATAATCCTACACAGAATCCTCATTTTCAGATTGTACCCAAAATCTCATTGTGTAGGCCTGAACCCAGAGTCTGCAACTGTAGGTGGGAGTAGAGATGCAGACAGACTGATAAATCAAGGGTTTGGCTGTGAATTCAGCAACCACATAACACTTGGCTATGAACCATGCCTAGATAAATCTCAACATATCACAGGCTGATGAGGGGGCCAAGGAGAGAACATCACTGGCAGACAACAGAGATGCAACCTTTATATACAGCTATCAAGTCTTGGCTGCACCTTTATGTCATGTTCATAAAAATCAAGAAAAGTGGTGAGATTAAGTATGAAAAAAGTAAAGTATAAACACAACATGCAATGCATTTTAAAAATGATTGAGAAGTGACAACAATTTTATTTTGATAGAGGATTTATGAAAATGTTACTTTTATGTGATGATGCCTCCAATTCCAATGCAGACCAAGCACCATCACAGAACACTGAAAGAGAAAGAAAATAAAAAAGACTTGTTGATGGCAAAACAAAAACTATCCATCCATCCATTTTCCAAACCGCTGAATCCGAACACAGGGTCACGGGGGTCTGCTGGAGCCAATCCCAGCCAACACAGGTCACAAGGCAGGAACCAATCCCAGGCAGGGTGCCAAACCACCGCAGGACACACACAAGCACACCCACACACCAAGCACACACTAGGGCCAATTTAGAAACGCCAATCCACCTAACCTGCATGTCTTTGGACTGTGGGAGGAAACGGGAGCGCCCGGAGGAAACCCTCACAGACACGGGGAGAACATGCAAACTCCACGCAGGGAGGACCCAGGAAGCGAACCCGGGTCTCCTAACTGCGAGGCAACAGCGCTACCACTGCACCCCCGGGCCGCCCAAAACAAAAACTACTACAATTAAAATAAAACAAATGGGAGCATTAAGAAACAGTCTCAGCATCAAGTCTACCACAAGTATGCCATGCTAAAATAATGAGTCTTGAGCCATGTTTTAAATGCTGAGATCAATAGAGCAACTCAAATATTGGCAGCTGCATCACTCCATATTTTGGATGCTCTGTAGCTAAATATTCTGCCACCTACACAGGCTTTGTCAGCAATTACAGATTTGAGTCTTCTTGGGTAAGTCTCTACAAGCATTACATACCTGAGTTTTGGCAGTTTATTCCATTCTTCCTAGCATATTCTCTCAAGCTCTGTTAGAATTGAGGGGAAGTATCTGCAAGTTGCCATCTTCAAGGTTTCTACACAGATGTTCTATTAGGTTTAAGTCTGGGCTTTGGTTATGCCTCTCAAGGACAGCCCAACACTTTTCCCGAAAGCAGTCCAGCGTTGGCTTGGCTGTATGCTTTGGGTCACTGTCATGCTGAAAGGTTAACCATCTCCTAAGTCTGAGGTCATGTGCAGTCTGCTGCTGAGAAGAATGATGCTGCCACCACCATGTGCCTTTTTAAACAATGTCCAATCAATTCAGTTTGCTACAGGTGGACTCCAGCCAAGTTCTAGACATATGTTACAGATAATTAAAGCAAACATGATGCACCTACAGGATGTATCTGCACAATCTCAGGGGCCACAGCAAATGGTCTGGATAATTCTATAAATGAGAGACTTCAGTTTTTCACTTTCAATACATTTGCAAACCTTTCTGAAATTACGTTCAAAAATGGCAAATGTATCCATTTAAAATTAAACCTGCAACACAATAAAGTGTGCAGAAAGCAAAAAGGTCTGAATGCTTTCTGAACTCACTGTACCTTTCTGCCTGCTTGCTTTTGCTGTAAGAGCTATTTGATTTACTCAGCCTGTCATGGTAGAGTTGTTCTTTTAATAAAAGTGTGTCTAGCTCTGCCCTTGCCTGGTCCTTGATCATTACTCTGGTGTTCTCCCACTGTACACTTTGATCTGATGTTCAGATAGTGTTTTTTGACCTTGTGTTCTGGTTCTCCCTTCTGGATTCCTGACTACAATTTTGTCCAGCACAAAGGCGTTTTACTTATGTCAGTCACATATAAGACTGAATCACGATGGCATCTGCAGAAAAAAACAGAAATTGGAACCAGTGGACACCCTGGACTCTGCTGGATGATCTAGAATTTTGCAGAGGATCTAGCCCTTCTCTCCCATACCCAGCAGAAGATGTAGGATAAAACCAGTATCGGCACAGCTAACTCAGCATGCCAGGGCTTTAACATACAGAGAAGAAACAGCAAGGTTAATTCTGACAACATGTCCCCCATCATGCTGGTAGGCAAAGTGTTGGAGGAAGTGGAGAGCTTTGCCTACCTTGGCAGCATCTTTGACATGAAGGGTGGGACAGATTCCGATGTTAAGAGCGAGAATTATTAAGACAGGGGCCTGCAATCAAAGAACATCTGGGGCTCCAGGGACTTTTACATAGTGACTGTGATCAGGAACAGTCTTTTCCTTTCTATGGTACAGAGAGATGATGAATGACTCTTTACACCAAAAAGAAAATCCAGACATTTATCAATACCTGTCTGCGATGGATCCTCCAGACTTGTTGGTCTGATACCATTAGTAACCTATAACTCTGACAGCAAACCAGACAAGAGCCAGAAGAGGCAGAGAATCCTCCAACTACATTAAAGATGGATAAGCCACACCCTGCGCAAACCAGGCTTTTTAGTATTATCAGACAAGCCTTTACATGGAATCTCCTGGGGAATAGAAGCAGGGGCCGGCCAAGAAACACCTGGCACTGTGACCTGTGGGTAGGCACCAAGAGACAGCCTGAGCGACTAACCTGAGATTGTGAAACTCTGACAGTCCTTTTCAGCTGTCTCTGCCTGGCATGGAATAGCAGGCATAAATAAGTTAAGACTTGCATATAAAATCAGTGATTGAGATGGCTTATGTATTTTATTTTATGTAGGTCGTGAAACATAGGAACATCACCAGCTTCTGACAACATGGAGTAATAAAAAGACTCATTTACTTAAAGCTTTCAATGATAAGCTCTTGTGAATCTTCCTCTCTTATTACACCTATCACTATGAAAACTAGGCTAAGTGGGGCTTATACTGTAGGTGTTATTTTGTGAAACTATACTTTTATCTGTTTCTGTTCTTTAAATTGTGATAAACATCTTATTGAGATGAAAAACTGGGCATCTCAAAGTCTACATTTACCTCTAGAAGTTGGAATATGTCAAGACCGTTTATAAAATACATAATGTATATTTATTTAAACAAAAAATGACAGCAGTAGGCTGGGAGCATGTAACTGATACAGCCTGTTTCTACACCTACCACATGACAGACCACCTCAGGATCCCAAATTACGACCTGAGTGCGGCCATGCAACGGGTGACACCTCAGCAGCACACTAGGAAGAATGGAATGGAATAGTGTGAATTTTTTTTAACAGTGGCTGCAGTGCCAGTCCTGCTACCAACCCCTGAGTTTTCCTTGCAAATTGGAGGACCTGGTTGCAGGGCAACAGAAGTAGGCTTAGTCTTAATTTTTCAATAAAAATAAAAACTATCTTTCATTATTAAGATTTGAAAGACTATTTTTTCTAACACCGCAAAGAATTTTCCTGTCAAATATAAATTATCAGCAAGAACAAAGCAGTCACTGTACTTTGCATTTACAGTTCTACAGATAACGTATATACCACAAGTGTGCTTATTAATTATTAACATGTATTGGCAATGACCTTTACATAAAACACTAATCAATGCTGTTACAAGTAAGCGAATATGGAGAAGCAAAGAAAGCAACAAAAATGGAAAATCCCCTAATGCTTCATCCCATTCTAATAATATTGGAAACAATACACTCTGCTGTATGCTGGTTAGTGTTGAGTCATCATCAACTGTATTGTAGTGTCTGGCAAAAGAAAATAATTATCAAGAGTGACTCATTAAGCCATAGCAAATTATGAAAATGACAGACATAGAAACATTGTCAAATAGATTGTGAGATCACGTATATGGGATAATTTAGGCATATTCTGTTAAACTTCAGCATGATATATAAGTCAAACCAGCACATACAGAGACTACTAATTCTGTGATTAGATAGATAGATAGATAGATAGATAGATAGATAGATAGATAGATAGATAGATAGATAGATAGATAGATAGATAGATAGATAGATAGATACTTTATTAATCCCAAGGGAAAATTCACAATGTTTATGTTTAATGTTTAGTGTGTTAAACTGTTAAAATATGTTGTGATGTTTTGGTGAAAGTATGTAGGTGACATTTCTTAGTAATTATGTAAAACAGTAGAATTGTTCCATTTGATTTATAATTTTAAAAAATTAATAATTCAATAAAACAAAATCCTTAAAATCTACAAGCCAAATGTTCTTTTTCAACAACACAAGGTGGCATATAGAGTCAAATTAAAAATGCACCCTGACATCAGGAAGTAGAACTAATTTAGTTGTAAAGCAGTACCTTAATCTGGTTTTTCTTCTTCTGTATTTATGTAAATTTAACAGCAGTTGCTATAACAATCAATCACATTTAGACTTTGATGTTTTACAATATGGAAACTTGCTGCATTTAGTAAGGAATGGTTGCCATTGACCAAAACTAAAAAAAGGACAATTTTAAAGTAATAATGAAATTATATAGATAAATCTAAAAAAACAGAAAATCACTGATTCTATAGACGTTTACTCCACATGGTATGGCACTCTTACATAGAGTCTGCTTACTTCTTTAGAAGTAATCTAATTAGTTTAATTAAACCCAATGAATATGTTTTATAGATTTTTACATCTTTCAGATTAAATAAACCCTATTGGTTTACTTACCTTGGCAGTGACATTCACATCTCTGGTGACTCTCCCTATGAAGTCAATAAATGGATTGGGAGAGCGTGGGGAGTCATGAGGTCACTGGAAAGGGGTGTGTGGTGCTCCTGATATCTGTGCAAAAGGACGAAGATCCAAGTCTTTAGAGTTCTGGTGTTTCCTGTCTTGCTATATGGTTGCGAGACATGGACATATCCAGTGACCTGAGACGAAGACTGGACTCCTTTAGTACTGTGTCTCTTCAAAGAATCCTTGGGTACCGCTGGTTTGACTTTGTGTCGAATGAGTGGTTGCTCATGGAGTCCCGAATGAGGCACATTACCTGCATTGTGAGGGATCGTCGGTTGCAGTGCTACAGCCATGTGGCGCAATTCCCCGAGGGTGATCCGTCTCACAGGACCAGGCCAAAGGGACACATAACACCTGGCTGCAGCAGATTAAGGGTCATTTCTGGAGGGTGGGACTGGACTGCGTGTCTGCCTGGAGGGATGCCAACCAGGATCTGGAGCTGTTCCGTTGCGTGGTGGGTGCAGCAATGCTCTGTATCAGTGCATGCCCCCCCAACCTGACCTGACATGACCTTTGTCCTATCAAATGAGTTGGTAATGTTTCACCATGTTTGGTCATGATTATATTTTAGAGTGCCTTTTCCCCTACACTCCAAGTTGTAACCTTAGATCTTCTAATGGTTGTCCACTTAATTCCAAGAGCCAAGCATAAACAAAGTGGTGAAGCAGCCTTTTACTCTTATGCACCAAAAATGTGGAATACTTTACTGAAAGAAATTCACCAGGCTAATACTATGGAACTCTTTAAAAAAACGCTAAAAACCCACTTTTTAAATTTTACTTTTTCTTAGTTACATTTTTAGTTGTACTCTTAATTGACTATACAGGCACAGAATTATCACATTCTTTGGGGATTTGCAATCTTTACAAATCTCTTCTTTTTTCCTGCTTTCTTTTCCAGTTTTTTGCCACCACCACCACCTGAACAAAGTCCTATGCAGCCACCTCTGATGTTGGGATGAAGGCGAGTGCCCCAGCTGTCAACGAGACCGACTGCATTGAATCCTCTCAGATGAAGCCTGGAAAAAGTGAGGAATGATTTAAGCTCATTTGTGTTAGGTAAAACGCTTAGTGGTGGCTCATTGGTCTTTTGGCCTTGGTACCCCTGCAGATTTTGTTTTTTTCTCTAGCTTAGCTGGATTTTTGTTTCTGTCCTCCTGGCCATCTTACCTTATCATGGCTGTGGTGAATACGTATTTTAAGAAGAGGGAGGAACACAGGGTTACGTACAAGAGTGGAGGAAGATGCACACGGGTAGATTACATCCTATGCAGAACAGTTGATCAGGAGATTGAAGACTGCAAAGTGGTGGCAGGGGAAAGTGTAATTAAGCAGCATAGGATGGTGGTCTGTAGGATGACATTGGAGATCAAGAAGAGGAAGAGAGTGAGAGCAGAGCCAAGGATAAAATGGCGGAAGTTGAAAAAGGAAGACTGCAAGGTTGAGTTTAGGGAGGAGGTGAGACAGGCACTGGGTGGCAGTGAACAGTTACCAGACAGCTGGGAAACTACAGCAGTAGTAGTAAGGGTGACAGCAAGAAGGGTGCTTGGCGTGACATCTGGAAAGAGGAAGGAAGAAAAGGAAACCTGGTGGTGGGATGAGGAAATACAGGAGAATATACAGAGGAAGAGGATGGCAAAGAAGAAGTGGGATAGTCAGAGAGATGCAGAAAGTAGACAATAGTACAAGGAGATAAGGTGCAAGCTGAAGAGAGAGGTGGCAAAGAGACAAGAAAAGGCGTATGATAAGTTGTATGAGAGGTTGGATACTATGGAGGGAGAAAATGACCTGTACCGATTGGCTAGACAGAGGGACCGAGCTTGGAAAGATGTGCAGCAGGTTAGGGTGATAAAGGATAAAGATGGAAACGTACTCACAAGCGAGGAGAGTGTGTTGAGCAGATGGAAAGAGTACTTTGAGAGGCTGATGAATGAAGAGAACGAGAGAGAGAAGAGGTTGGATGATATGGAGATAGTGAATCAGGAAGTGCAACGGATTAGCAAGGAGGAAGTAAGGACAGCTATGAAGAGGATGAAAAATGGAAAGGCCGTTGGTCCAGATGATATACAGTGCATCCGGAAAGTATTCACAGCGCATCACTTTTTCCACATTTTGTTATGTTACAGCCTTATCCCAAAATTGATTAAATTCATTTTTTTTCTCAGAATTCTACACACAACACCCCATAATGACAACGTGAAAAACATTTACTTGAGATTTTTGCAAATTTATTAAAAATAAAAAAATTAAGAAAGCACATGTACATAAGTATTCACAGCCTTTGTCATGAAGCTCAAAATTGAGCTCAGGTGCATCCTGTTTCCCCTGATCATCCTTGAGATGTTTCTGCAGCTTAATTGGAGTCCACCTGTGGTAAATTCAGTTGATTGGACATGATTTGGAAAGGCACACACCTGTCTATATAAGGTCCCACAGTTGACAGTTCATGTCAGAGCACAAACCAAGCATGAAGTCAAAGGAATTGTCTGTAGACCTCCGAGACAGGATTGTCTCGAGGCACAAATCTGGGGAAAGTTACAGAAAAATTTCTGCTGCTTTGAAGGTCCCAATGAGCACAGTGGCCTCCATCATCCGTAAGTGGAAGAAGTTAGAAACCACCAGGACTCTTCCTAGAGCTGGCCGGCCATCTAAACTGAGCGATCGGTGGAGAAGGGCCTTAGTCAGGGAGGTGACCAAGAACCTGATGGTCACTCTGTCAGAGCTCCAGAGGTCCTCTGTGGAGAAAGGAGAACCTTCCAGAAGGACAACCATCTCTGCAGCAATCCACCAATTAGGCCTGTATGGTAGAGCGGCCAGACGGAAGCCACTCCTTAGTAAAAGGCACATGGCAACCCGCCTGGAGTTTGCCAAAAGGCACCTGAAGAACTCTCAGACCATGAGAAAGAAAATTCTCTGGTCTGATGAGACAAAGATTGAACTCTTTGGTGTGAATACCAGGCGTCACGTTTGGAGGAAACCAGGCTCCACTCATCACCAGGCAAATACCATCCCTACAGTGAAGCATGGTGGTGGCAGCATCATGCTGTGGGGATGTTTTTCAGTGGCAGGGACTGGGAGACTAGTCAGGGTAAAGGGAAACATGACTGCAGCAATGTACAGAGACATCCTGGATGAAAACCTGCTCCAGAGCGCTCTTGACCTCAGACTGGGGCGACGGTTCATCTTTCAGCAGGACAATGACCCTAAGCACACAGCCAAGATATCAAAGGAGTGGCTTCAGGACAACTCTGTGAATGTCCTTGAGTGGCCCAGCCAGAGCCCAGACTTGAATCCGATTGAACATCTCTAGAGAGATCTTAAAATGGATGTGCACTAACACTTCCCATCCAACCTGATGGAGCTTGAGAGGTGCTGCAAAGAGGAATGGGTGAAACTGGCCAAGAATAGGTGTGCCAAGCTTGTAGCATCATATTCAAAAAGACTTGAGGCTGTAATTGCTGCCAAAGGTGCATCGACAAAGTATTGAGCAAAGGCTGTGAATACTTATGTACATGGGATTTCTCAGTTTTTTTATTTTTAATAAATTTGCAAAAACCTCAAGTAAACTTTTTCATGTTGTCATTATGGGGTGTTGTGTGTAGAATTCTGAGGAAAAAAATGAATTTAATCCATTTTGGAATAAGGCTGTAACATAACAAAATGTGGAAAAAGTGATGCGCTGTGAATACTTTCTGGATGCACTGTACCTATGGAAGCATGGAGGTGTTTAGGAGAGATGGCAGTGGAGTTTTTAACCAGATTGTTTAATGGAATCTTGGAAAGTGAGAGGATGCCTGAGGAGTGGAGAAGAAATGTACTGGTGCCGATATTTAAGAATAAGGGGGATGTGCAGGACTGCAGTAGCTACAGGTGGATAAAATTGATGAGCCACAGCATGAAGTTATAGGAAAGAGTAGTGGAAGCTAGGTTAAGAAGTGAGGTGATGATTAGTGAGCAGCAGTATGGTTTCATGCCAAGAAAGAGCACCACAGATGCAATGTTTGCTCTGAGGATGTTGATGGAGAAATTTAGAGAAGGCCAGAAGGAGTTGCATTGCGTCTATGTGGACCTTGAGAAAGCATATGACAGGGTGCCTTGAGAGGAGCTGTGGTATTGAATGAGGAAGTCGGGAGTGGCAGAGAAGTAAGTAAGAGTTGTACAGGATATGTACGAGGGAAGTGTGACAGTGGTAAGGTCTGCGGTAGGAGTGACGGATGCATTCAAGTTGGAGGTGGGATTACATCAGGCATCGGTTCTGAGCCCTTTCTTATTTGCAATGGTGATGAGATGAGATTAGACAGTGGACTATCATGTTTGCTGATGACATTGTGATCTGTAGTGATAGTAGGGAGCAGGTTGAGGAGACCCTGGAGAGGTGGAGATATTCTCTAGAGAGGACAGGAATGAAGGTCAGTAGGAACAAGACAGGATACATGTGTGTAAATGAAAGGGAGGTCAGTGGAATGGTGAGGATGCAGGGAGTAGAGATTGCGAAGGTGGATGAGTTTAAATACTTGGGATCAACAGTATAGAGTAATGGGGATTGTGGAAGAGAGGTGAAAAAGAGAGTGCAGGCAGAGTGGAAAGGGTGGAGAAGAGTGTCAGGAGTAATTTGTGACAGACGGGTATCAGCAGGTCTGCAGGACAGTAGTGAGACCAGCTATGTTATATGGGTTGGAGACGGTGGCAATGACCAGAAGGCAGGAGACAAAGCTGGAGGTGGCAGAGTTAAAGATGCTAAGATTTGCACTGAGTGTGACGAGGATGGATAGGATTTGAAATGAGTACATTAGAGGGTCAGCTCAAGTTGGACGGTTGGGAGAGGCGAGATTGCGTTGGTTTGGACATGTGCAGAGGAGAGATGCTGGGTATATTGGGAGAAGGATGCTAAGTATAGAGCTGCCAGGGAAGTGGAAAAGAGGAGGGCCTAAGCGAAGGTTTATGGATGTGATGAGAGAGGACATACAGGTGATGGGTGTAAAAGAACAAGATGCAGAGGACAGAAAGATATGGAAGAAGATGATCTGCTGTGGCAACCCCTAACAGGAGCAGCTGAAAGAAGAAGAAGAAGACTTCTTTTTTATTATTCTCACCTAATCTAGTTTTTATTTTCTTGGAACTTTCTCTTTGACATCTTGCAAAGCACTTTGAGCTATATTCTTTGTATACTGTAAATATTGTTATTGTTGAGTGAGTGAGTAAGGCTGTTTGTTAGGTGATAAAATCTGTGCAGCAGTGTTAATATTTTTGTGGAGTGCCATCTGTTTGAATGCAGTAACAGTGCACTTGTCTTGTAATCAGCAGTGCCCCTGGTGGTTTCATTTATGAAACAGCATGTTGGACAGGATCTACTGCTCCTAGCGGCACCTGCCTGCCCTTCCTTCCATATAGAGATGCTCTCTTATAAACAGCGATGTATAATCTATTCTCTCTCCCTGTCCTTAGGTTGTATGTAGTACTTAACCTTAATCTACTGTATGTCATCATGGTGGTGCCCTTGATTCTGGCAGCATCTTGGCAGCTGAACACCCTATTAATATGTAGTGGTTAAGGTTTTAAACACTGAGATTGTGGGTTCATATGTCGCTATTGACACTGTGTCACCAGAGCAAGTCACTTGACTAATCCGTGCTCCAAATGGAAAAAACAAAAGAAATGAAACCAATTTTATCTCAAATATTGTAAGATGCCTTGGATAAAGGTACCAGCTAAATAATAAGTAGTAATAATAATATATGAGCATTCTTTGACCCCACAAGCATTTCGCAGGTTTGAGGTAGGGGATTTTAATAGGAGATACACATGCTTTTGTGACATAGTAGTGATTCATGTTGACAGCTGGACAGGAGAGAGACAGAAAGAAAGAGAGCAAGTGATGTGGAGGAAGATGGAGATCAGATTGTAGGAAAAAATAGTTTCTTGGTGAAGGAAGTGGATTATGAAGCATGAGCACACAGTGAGGCCCACTGGCAGTTCCTGCTTTTGTTTTTTTTTGTTTTTTTTAATTCAGACAATGGGCTTTGGTAAGGAAGCTGCGTAATTTTCTTTGAATAAACGGAGGTGGCACACCAGCATTCCAAATCACAAAACAACTCACTGCAGTGTCACAAAGACCAAACCTGTCATGTGTTCAGTAAAATGAAACATTAAAAGACATTATTGTCAAATAAACTAGATGCAGTGTGTTCAATAAAACATCTAGCAGTTTTCTGAACCTTCTTAGCCTATTCAGGATCTTTTGGAATTGAAGATGTTTCATCATTAAATGATACAAAACTAAACCAAGCCACAAGGCAATTAAACAGAACACTAAATGTTCTTTTTGGTATTGCATATTATCCCCACGTTATATTTTACATGTATCAATCCTCGTAAATATCCAGCATTCACCCGTTTACTAAACATCCTTAATGCAGTTTTAAGGCCATTGTAAGTAGACAAATACTTGCACATCAAAGGAGCCGGTCTGGCTTCAATTTATAGTTACCGATTATATAACCACCTTAACGTTAGTAAGGCGTTTGCTTAACATTCCAAGCGTGTAATTACATTTAAGCAAAGTATTTAAAAAATAGAAACAAGGCATTATGCTGAAATTCTGTTCTCAACTCCCATTGTCAAAAAAAAAGCTGAATCGACGATTAATTCGTGGGGAAACAAAAGGCTTTAAATAGCGCACGCACAAAGCTAAAACTTTCCAGTGTTGACTACCTGTGCTTTCTCCCAAGTATCAAATCGGAACTATCCAATTGCAAAAATTCTAAACTTGCAATTTTAAGAGTTGTATACTTGTTTCTTCAAGCAGATTTATATTATTTAAAATCGCGAATAGGTGTGAATATTAAACAAGTTACTACAATCTTGGGACTTTGTTCATTTGAATACTGTAGGATGACTTACTAACAAGAGCTCAAGTCCAAGGCGTTCGCAGTTAATACAATCCACCTTTTACAATTCCATAAACATCTCAGGGAGAATCAGCGAGTCCCCTTGTCAAGCTCCCTCCTTACCTCCTCCCTCACCTGTCGGCCGCTGCAGCTCCTCGACTTTAGTGCTCAGGTGGTTGCGCGCGCACCGTCACTCCTCTGCATCCTGTGGCTCGAAGTGACGTGACATGTTGTGTCGTGTGTTCAGTTTTAGTTCTCGCCTCTGAGATCGCGGGTGGCTCGTCCAGCTCGCACGGGATTGCACCGGAGCCCCCAGACTGTTGCGCATACAAACAATAATAACCCGCGTCTAAGACCGAAGGGGTAAACGAACCACACGTACAGAACACGGAGTTGCTTCCGTTGCCCTCACTTTGTCCACTCTCCTCAGTTCTGACAGCGTCCGACGTGACAGGGATATTTTGAGCGTTTCTTACATTTTTCCAGTAATAACTGAGACGGCATCTTTGACAACTGGACTGAGGTAAACACTTTACTTTAATATTTTGCCGTTGTTCATAATGTTTGCTACACGTGTTGCTTCTGCATGCTTCTGTTTCTTTACTTCTTGTCAGCCACCTTCATTTCAGATGTAAATTCTGTTGACTGTATCATGTCACCTTGTTTAAAAATTAGCAATTTTCATAAAAAAAGAGCAAAAAAGACAGTCTGGTGAAGGATCTAAGTGTCATAACAAAGAACGAGAGAAAACTTTTTTTTGATTGTGTTAAACTGGCATCCAGTTTTCCATGTCAGTGCTTTACCAACCTGTTCCAGTGTGCAACGAACACAGAGCCGCACTGTCTGAGCGCAGCCGGTGTGTGCTAATGAGTGACCATCTCTCTGCACTGATGCACCCTTTAAAAGCTTCGAAAAGCAGCCGCTGCAATCGCAAATTGTGGAGATAATGACATTTGCATTATTTATATACCGAGTCGGAAACGTAAAGCGTCAATTTATTAATAATAACATTATAGTAAAGGTATCGTTATCGTAGTACTAGCAAGAAATTGACATCCACGTACGCGATGTATTTTAACGGTTTCTTCTCGCATCCAAAACTAGCATTCATATTTTGGAAGGCTATATGTATTATAATTATTAATGCATTTTCTGAAACCGGGTTTAGTTTCCATCTGCAGCATTGTACGTAAGGCACGCATGGCACACTTACATGCATGCTCTCATTTAGCGGACAGTTTTGATTTTTTTTAATTTAAACTAAAATGAACATTTTTGGGATTTAGGAGAAAATTAATTTCAATCAGTAATATTATGATCTGCGATGGAGTGGCAACCAGCGGTGTTGGTTCAGTCTTGTACCCAGTGCTGCCAGAATAGGCCCTGCATTAAAACAAGGGGTTTAAAATAAATTAACAAATACATTCATTATCATAAGAGAACTTTGAAACTTTAAATTTTCCATTAATTCACTATTGCATTTTACATTGTTAAACCTGTTTCTGTAATTAAAACTCTACTTTGATGTAATCTCAAATTGTTAATCTGCTGTATCTTGTGTTGTCAGTACATATTTAGTAATGCAGTTTGTTCAGTGAAAGTTTATTCGTTTCATTTTGAATGAGCTCCTAATTTGTCTTGTTTTTTTATAGTTTGCTTTGTAAATTGGCTTGTAATGAGAACTCAGTAAAGCATTCTTTTGTAAAATGTTGATTCTTTGCAACATAATAAACATTATTTTTTTAATATAGTCAGAATAGCCAGGATAACTTGAAAGAGTGTCATAATGTACCTGTATATTGCATGTAATGCATCTTATTCAAGGTAATCTTATAAACTAGACAAATACTTTTTGTTCAGAATTTATTTTTTTGAGTTTTTGTTTTTTGTGTGGTGAATAGCTTGATAAATGTCAGTTCATCTTGCCGTGCTTCCTCAAAGCCCTTGCCTCCCACTTCTTTTTGATTCTGTAGGGCGCTGGCATGTTCTCGGCATGCTTGAGGGGACATTGTTTTTTTTTCATACACTTGCTGGCAGGGTGATCAAGGACTTCATATGTCTAGTTCCACGCTGCAAGTGTACCCAGTTAAATGCTGTCCTCTTATCAAAAAGGCTGGAGGTCTTTTTTGTCCACATTTTCTGCCAGGATTTGCTCCTCTAAAAATTTACTGAAAACTGGGCTCAAATGTATTTTTTTTTTAATTTTATGAGTGGTTCAGAAAGAACTTGAATAGTTATATCCTTCAACTTTTTGAAACAGTTTATTCCAGTACAGATGAGCTGGCTCAAAAACATCTGGAAACTGTTTTAATCTGTAGGCAGATTATGGAATGTTACAGATTACTAAGGATTGCTATTATAGTGGTAATTGCTATTTATTGTGTTTATAGGTTTGACATGTGAAATGTTAAACTGTCCTTTATTGTTTATTAATATGTTTTATTCCGGATACCTACAGTCATTATTTAACTGCCTTTTAGATTTGGTGTTACTCAGGGTGACACAGTAATTCATTTTGTTTTATGCCTTCAGGCATTGATTTTATTGTGGGTTTCCTCCCAGAACTATAGTTTTCCTTCCACAGTCCATGAAAAACAGTTGAAGTTGATTGCTTCAATTGCCAGATTAAAATATGCCCATTGTGAATGCGTGTCCGTCTGTGTCTAGACATGAGTTACTGAGGCCTAATGTCTCATCCAGAATTGGTTCATACTGTTCCTTACATTCTTTCCCAAGTGTTTGAATGATGAATTTTTGTTACTTTTTAATATGCAACATTTTCTAGTTATTTACCCGTTTTGTGCAGTGTTTTTTTATGATTATGTCCTGCACAATTTTTTTTCTAAAAAAATACTTTAATTTGGCCAAAAAGGTGTTTATATAAAATCTGTTTATTGTAATTTTATTAATAAACTATCATCATATGTTGTTTACTTTTGGCTGTAGCACAATTGATCTTTAACATGGCTAAACTTTAAATGTTCATTTTGCCTCTCTGGGTTTCTAAGTTATTATAAAGGTAAAATTGAGCATTTACATATATTGAGCACAAACATATGGTATATAGCATGCCTCAAATGATAGGTTATTTTTGATTAGCTTGCTATATCATTTGACTTGTAAACCATTAAAACTTTTATTTACTCTCACAGATGAATACTTTTACATGTCTGTTGAAAGATCAAACTGTACCTGATAAATTTTAATGTGCAGAAAGGGTTACAGTAAGTTCTGTTGTTGTTTCAGCAGCGAGTATTTAATTGATTTAGCCTGTCATCACTAATATGTCTATACAGGTCTTCTAAGGATTGCATACCATGAACTTAAAAGCTATATTCATTTTATGTTTGTGTTTGTGAAACAATTGTGCATTCATCTTAGCAATATCTATTGTACTTTTTTCTTTTTATCTCCTCTGTCGCTATGAGGTAGTGATTTCCAAAGAATAATGACTGGGCAGGCCAAAAGAGAGCAGTTGTTTTTGTTGTAAATGTAAGATCTGTACAAGTCAAGTCAGACACCCCATCTATGAAAGCAAAGCTATGCACATTTCTTCAAAACAAATATATGTTAAAAAGGTTTTAGTGGAAAGCCGTGTTTTGCCCTGCTGCTTCTATCACTGTAGGAAATCATTATGTGAGGCGTCGCCCTGGATAAAGATTAGATGTTTACTGAAGGGATCAAACAAAGCCGGCTGTCTCGTTTGCTTTCTACTTCAGCCACCACTTCTGTAAATAAACACAACAAAACAGTACTCTTTGCCTAATGTGACCCACAAACTCCAGCAGGTCACACTTCGGGCATCTTAGGAGTGGTTGCTAATCATAAAAGGCTACAATATTAGAATTTGTATTTATCAAAAAAAGGCAGTGGTGTATTGTTTTTACCAATCTGTTTTGTTCTCAGTATCATTGTGCACACTTCCTTTTTTTGGACATGACATTGAACATTTTTTTGTATACTTTTTAATCAATGAACATTTAAAAAAATGTCACTGGGAATTATCCATAGGTTTCATGATCCATGAAGAATGATTAATTCTTAAAAATATTTTGATGTTTCTTTCTCAGACATTATTAAGTCTAAGATATGTTGGCAGTCAGAGTCTTTAGTAAGTAATTTAGGTTATCCAAAATGAAGAAGCTGAATTGCAGGTGGAAGAATGAATCATTTCGTTAAAGGATGGTGTGAAGGAGAACAAACAATATCAGTTGTAAGAAGTTTCCTACAGAAACAATGAGTAGGAAGTGAGGTTAATAGGAGCAAGTTAAAAGATGCGTGAGAGTGTTGCATTATGAAAACCTCAGTTTAAATTTGACATAATTTGTTTTATACCTTAATTTCTGGTATCAAAGTCCTGTTTATTTAATGATGTTACATATACTTTTGTTTTCATTGATTGCTCAGTTGCACAATGACAGGCTTCTTTGTAAATCAAAGACTCATTAATTTCCACAAATCTGTAATGAAAAATGCAAGGGAGGGATTATCCTTTGCCAGAGTTGAGAGAAGTGGTATTTGTAAGTTCACACCTTTCAGAGGAGTTATTAGCTGAAAGAACTTGCTTTTGCATTAAATGATATTACACATTTACTGGCTTGTCAAAGTGAAATTTGAAGCATATAGTAATAAGAAAGAGTCATCCAGCATTTAGTGATGAGATAAGTGTTGAATGGTTATGTAGGTATGGAAGTAAAATAATGTTTTATTCTCTGAATGTACCACAAATGTAAATAGGGACTGCAATAATTTTTAATACAGTACACCCCCAAAATTCCCGGGGGTTACGTTCCCAGAGCACCTTCAAATTGTGAAAAACCACGAATTATGGATGTGGTTAAAAAATTGCCTATTTTTATAGTTTAAACCTTAAATATTCTCACAAAATGCTTTAATTTCATTACAAACTCAACTTAATACATTACCTAAAAAACGAATGTAAAGGTAAACCCGTATACTGCACAGTACTGTACTGCTACAGTGCATCCGGAAAGTATTCACAGCGCATCACTTTTGCCACATTTTGATATGTTACAGCCTTATTCCAAAATGGATTAAATTCATTTTTTTCCTCAGAATTCTACACACAACACCCCATAATGACAACATGAAAAAAGTTTACTTGAGATTTTTGCAAATTTATTAAAATAAAAAAATTGAGAAAGCACATGTACATAAGTATTCACAGCCTTTGCCATGAAGCTCAAAATTGAGCTCAGGTGCATCCTGTTTCCCCTGATCATCCTTGAGATGTTTCTGCAGCTCAATTGGAATCCACCTGTGGTAAATTCAGTTGATTGGACATGATTTGGAAAGGCACACACCTGTCTATATAAGGTCCCACAGTTGACAGTTCATGTCAGAGCACAAACCAAGCATGAAGTCAAAGGAATTGTCTGTAGACCTCCGAGACAGGATTGTCTCGAGGGCACAAATCTGGGGAAGGTTACAGAAAACTTTCTGCTGCTTTGAAGGTCCCAATGAGCACAGTGGCCTCCATCATCCGTAAGTGGAAGAAGTTCGAAACCACCAGGACTCTTCCTAGAGCTGGCCGGCCATCTAAACTGAGCGATCAGGGGGAGAAGGCCTTAGTCAGGAAGGTGACCAAGAACATGATGGTCACTCTGTCAGAGCTCCAGAGGTCCTTTGTGGAGAGAGGAGAACCTTCCAGGAAGGACAACCATCTCTGCAGCAATCCCACCAATCAGGCCTGTATGGTAGAGTGGCCCAGACAGAAGCCACTCCTTAGTAAAAGGCACATGGCAGCACACCTGGAGTTTCCCAAAAGGCACCTGAAGGACTCTCAGACCTTGAGAAAGATGATTCTCTGGTCTGATGAGACAAAGATTGAACTCTTTGGTGTGAATGCCAGGCGTCACGTTTGGAGGAAACCAGGCACTGCTCATCACCAGGCCAATACCATCCTACAGTGAAGCATGGTGGTGGGCAGCATCATGCTGTGGGGATGTTTTTCAGTGGCAGGGACTGGGAGACTAGTCAGGATAAAGGGAAAGATGACTGCAGCAATGGTCAGAGACATCCTGGATGAAAACCTGCTCCAGAGCGCTCTTGACCTCAGACAGGGGCGACGGTTCATCTTTCAGCAGGACAACGACCCTAAGTACACAGCCAAGATATCAAAGTAGTGGCTTCAGGACAACTCTGTGAATGTCCTTGAGTGGGCCCAGCCAGAGCCCAGACTTGAATCCGATTGAACATCTCTGGAGAGATCTTAAAATGGCTGTGCACCGACGCTTCCCATCCAACCTGATGCAGCTTGAGCGATGCTGCAAAGAGGAATGGGCGAAACTGGCCAAGGGTAGGGTGTGCCAAGCTTGTGGCATCATATTCAAAAAGACTTGAGGCTGTAATTGCTGCCAAAGGTGCATCGACAAAGTATTGAGCAAAGGCTGTGAATACTTATGTACATGTGATTTCTCAGTTTTTTTATTTTAATAAATTTGCAAAAAACTCAAGTAAACCTTTTTCATGTTGTCATTATGGGGTGTTGTATGTAGAATTCTGAGGAAAAAAAATGAATTTTAATCCATTTTGGAATAAGGCTGTAACATAACAAAATGTGGAAAATGTGATGCGCTGTGAATACTTTCCAGATGCACTGTATGTCTCCCACAGTGCTAGAATGTAAAACACTGATATTAACACTATATGTACTGTAATTCATGCAAGTGCATTTTCATTGCCAGAAGCCTTAGAAGGTGCGGGGGGCGTTTTGGTGCCATCTTGGGGCATTAACCCTTAAACTGCCACATACTTGGGGGTTAATGCATCCCTGGACACCAAATACTTTTTTGCTGCACTTTTTAAGTAAACGTCACAATTCACAAAGAAAAAGTGACATTTTAATGGAACACATTTTTTTTCATGCAAAGAGGATCACAATTACTGCAACACAGATCATTTTACACACTGCCAATGAACTGTAAAAACTATTAAAAAGCTACTGGAACAATATGTACAAGGTGCAACTGACGACATTGATGAAATTCAGTAAATCACCGAGCCAACTGCGCTTGAACTGGCTGCACGCAAGCACACAGAGGTAAAGGCTGATGCTTGCATGATAGTTTAGTGCAGTGGCTGAGTCCCAGAGACACTGAGGCTGCAGTGCTGCAGGGGGTGGCAGTGGTCATGAACTGGCTGCTCAACGAATGTACGGCACTGACTGATCAGCTCCGGCGTGCTGGCAAATGGCACTGGGAAACGACTATAGCCGGTTGCGACAGTTTAAGGGTTAAGAAGAACAAAACAAAAAACACGAAAACACTCAGTAGGAGATGTGTCACAGGGCAGCAGTCAATCAGCAGCAAGGAGAAATGAATAACGCTGTAGTGGTCCGGTGCCGCTAAGATTCACAACATCGAGAAGACAGTGATTTATTTATTTTTATGGTGGAGACAAAAACAAAGCAAACCGGTAATCAAACAGCAAATAAAGAATGTATTGAAAACAAATGAAAACAATGATACCACCCCTGTTCCCCTTACGGTGATTATACATTAAATACAACAAAGCACAAACAAAACACACAGTAAAGTCCATGAAAAGCGGCAACGGATGAAATGTAATGATGAAAATAGATAGTCCAGAGATCTACATGTTGAATGGGAATATAAAAATTGTCCTACTGGTAGTTCCTGAAATGGTTAAGATGGGTGGACGGGTTCAGGAGTGATCCAGGACAAAACGCATAAGTACAGGTAACCCAACAGAAGGCAGACAGACAGGAACTTGAAACACAAATTACAAAAATTTTTTTTCTTTTGGTCATCGGCCCCCCTTTTTAAAAGCCATTCTGACATCCTTTGACCCCAGCAGCCCCTGCACCCTTATGGACTGCTGGGACTCCTTGGAGTTGCAGTTTCAAATTGTATTAGAGTACAACATTCTTGGATTGGCTTCTTTCACCATCCCAAGCCGCGTTTTCCTCTACGGTTGCTTCCTGTTCTCTCTACAGTGCAGTATTGCCACAAAAAAAAGCGAATAAAAATTGCAGAGGATATTTGCAGTTTGCGCTAACAATTATTAGTCAGGTTCTAAGGAACAAATCCAAGAACGACTGAGGCCGCAAACTCTGAACCGCAACATCGCGGGGGTCTACTGTATATGCAAATGAATGAAATGAACACCTGCACATTTAATTTTCTTTATATTTGAAATAAAATTAACCATATTGTGTGAGTAATTTTAACATATGTAATGGATATAGGTAGCTTTTCAGTATTTTCAAATGTTAATTCCTTGCGATTTGTGGGGTTTAGGAGCACACAAGCCTAACCATGTAAAAATTTCCTAATGCGTTTTTGGACCATGATTTTACAGTATTCTAAGTTTATTACACTAAATAAAATGCAAAAAGTCATGAGAAACCTTAGATAGAACAATCAATGTGCAAGCAAGCCAAGTGCGTGAGGCTGACTACCAAGGCAAAGATGGCATGGCATTCTACTGACAAAGTGTGTAGTTACACACCTCTTTAGTGACTTATTTAACTTATAATAAGTTTGTGTGTATATTAATGATAATACAGATAAAAATAATTAATATTACAAAAACAAATTTAATCCAACAAAACACTAAGCAAAAAATGATAAACACAACACAGTCAAGTTTCATAGATGCAGATGAGTTATGATGTATCTATGAAATGAAATCCCCTTTGAATGGCCTCCTGAAAGTTATGTAAAGTTTTGTCATGCTGTGATGCCGATGTAAGTGAAGATTTGTACAAGTGGGCACAGGACAAGAACATAAATCCAGAAAAAAATGTAATTTAATTGGTATAATTGTAATTCAATTGTGCAGTGAATTGTTGAAACAAAAAGACACCCAATGATGTAATGGCTCCCTTTTAAAAGTTGAGCTTCATCTTGTTTTACCCAGCTGCCCTCACAGCAACCACCGAAGCTGCCCAATGGTGCAATACTCCTCGGGGCTGCTGGGATATGAAGACTATCTAAGTAGCGCTGCTACATCATCATCTGTGGTTTCTGCAATAGGCTGCAAAACATGCAAAATAATTTCCATTTAATTATTCATGACAAACCCGCGAAGAGACAGATCCACAAATCACAAAGCCCTGAATCGCAAAGGGCCAGCCTATAAACTATTTTCATAGTTTCATAGTCATCCAGTGGCTTCATTATAAAATACTATGCAGATAATAGAGAGTAGTAAATAATACATATTCATCAAAATTAAGCTTTTAATTTTCCTCTGAGCTAAAAGATTGTTAGCACAATATAGACATATGTCATCATTGACAGTGTGGTTAGGTTAGGTTAACTGGCATCTCAAAACTGGCTCTATGGATACGTGTGTGAGTCTAACTCTAAATTGATTAGAAAGGTCTGAAAATACAGTATGTTGTAATGAATGTAAACAAACTGACTAGTGCTTATAATATCTGTAGCTTTGCATAGGCGTACAAAGTAGATTTTGGACATGATGTATGTATCCTGCCAGAAGCTTCTTTTAGAACTTTGTGCCCGGAAGCTGAACACAAATGCCACTAGACTGGTGTAACTTTGAAGGAAATAGTAAGACATTACTTTTGGTGCCACATCACACTCCTTCATCTATGTCACCTCAAAATTTGCCCCTATTAGTTCTTCAGAATTTCTACACTCGAGACAACCCCTTTACCCATACCCTCTGGCTTCTTAGAACTGGATGTGTAAACATTCTTATTGTGTCTCAAGTCATTTTAACCATCTCTGGTATTTAAGGAGCTGCTGTGGTTTCAATCTGTTCTTGGTCATTGAGTCTTTTCTAACCTCTTGTTAACTGTTTTGTATTTTTTGTTTCATTTGTACTTTTATTATAATTTCATGGCTTACTGTGCTCTGATGTTAATTTAATTTTATCTTTATAGAGTATTTGTTGTTCGTTGCTGTTGGCATCCCTGTTGTTGAGCTATTTTATCCTTCGTTGTTTGTGGCCTACATCTTTCCAACTTAATAAGAACACAAGTTTTCTTTGGCAAAAACTAATTTTTTCTAGTATTTTATATACTGTAGATACCTTTTAATAGCTTGCAGCATTTTTACTTCAACATGTTCATGCCATTGTTTCCACTAAATTTCATTGATATTCATTTTGTGTGAAGAATTGCCTTCTGTTTTCTGTGCTCCTCTAATTTACATTTACATTTGTTTGCTTAGCAGATGCTTTGTAAAGTGACTTACATAAGAGGTCAACATAATCTAATGTCTAGTAGTGTCCTTGAGTATGTGATTTACTGTTTAACTGTAAAAATGCTGTTGTGCCAATTATATTGATACTTTTTGTGAATTTTGAAGTTTGATTAGCAGATGCTTTTATGTAAAGTGACTTACATAAGAGGTCAACATAATCTAATGTCTAGTAGTGTCCTTGAGTGTGTGATTTACTATTTAACTATAAAAATGCTGTTGTGCCAATTATATTGATACTTTTTGTGAATTTTGAAGAATTGGATTAGGTCTTGGGTGACTCAATGGCTTAGTGTTTAATGATGATGCCTTAAAGCTCCAGGGTCCTGCATCTGAATCCTATGTCACCTATTCTGCACCTGTAAAGCACCTTTGGCTGGTGTGCACTAGAGAAACACATTGTGTGAGGTAAATATTGTTTGTCTAATTTAGATATTTTTACAGAATACATTGTCAAATGTTTAATTTTTTTTTTTGCTTTTACATTTATAATTTTAATGTGTTTGTGTTAAAAAAATACAGACATATTATTACATGCCTTGTTTTAGCCATTATTTATTCTAGATAACATGTTCATAGAAAAGATTAGAGCTGTTGAGCACTATGGAATAAACATCCATCCATCCATTTTCCAACCCGCTGAATCCGAACACAGGGTCACGGGGGTCTGCTGGAGCCAATCCCAGCCAACACAGGGCACAAGGCAGGAAACAATCCTGGGCAGGGTGCCAACCCACCGCAGGACACACACAAACACACCCACACACCAAGCACACACTAGGGCCAATTTAGAATCGCCAATCCACCTAACCTGCATGTCTTTGGACTGTGAGAGGAAACCGGAGCCCCCGGAGGAAACCCACGCAGACACGGGGAGAACATGCAAACTCCACGCAGGGAGGACCCAGGAATCGAACCCAGGTCCCCAGATCTCCCAACTGCGAGGCAGCAGCGCTACCCACTGCGCCACCGTGCCGCCCCGGAATAAACATTAATTTAGAAAAAATTGCACCTATAAATTCCATGTATACAGTGCAGTACAATTTATTTTTTTTATAGCTCAAAATCACACAAAGAGTGCTGCAATGGGCTTTAACAGGCCCTGTTTTTTCATAGCCCCCCATAACATTGACTCTCAAAGAAGACAAGAAAAAACTCTCAAAAAACCCTTGTAAGCAAAAAAAAAAAAAAAAAATGGAAGAAATCTTGGGAAAGGTAATTCAAGGAGAGACCCCTTCCCAGGTAGGTTGGGCGTGCAGTAGGTAAATACAATTCAATACTCCATTTAGTCACTTAATACAATATGATAGTACAATAGTAATTTTACATGTATAGAGCAAAATGCAAGAGTAGATGATATCACATAATATGATTCAGATTTGTTTAGAGTTCTGGAGATGTTGGTCATCAAGCTGGCTCTCCCCACTGGCCATTTCACAGCTGAATGAGTGGTGGGCCGGCCAGTATGATGAAAGGCCCTTCTGCATGACGATTCCAGTGCTCCTCTGTCAGCAATGACTTTTCCTTTTGTAGGCAGGCAACTTGGCAGTAGGCAGTGACACCAAGTGCCACATTTGAGTACCGAGAACAGAAACAGAATAGGTGAGGGTTAGTAAAAAATTATAACTATCATATTACAGTAATCCCTCCTCTATCGCGGGGGTTGCGTTCCAGAATCCCCCGCGAAAGGTGAAAATCTGCGAAGTAGAAACCATATGTTCATATGGTTCTTTTTATATATTTTAAGCCCTTATAAACTATCCCACACTATTATAAACATTTCCCGCACAATTATACAGCATAAACTCTTTTTATTCTCTTAGATATTAGGTAAGATTCGTTGAAATTATGTATGTAAACACAGTTTATATACAGTAAAACCTAAATATTATTTTAAAGATATCGAGCGTGTCTGATATCACATATGTTACAGCCGTTACGACAGACAGGCCTCCAGCAATAAATACATATAATGCAAGAAAAATTGTATACAGTAAAATGTGTGTACAGTGACACTAAACTATGTACATGTAATAAGTACTGTACGTAGACAATTAATTATGGTTACTCACCAACAATGACACGACGACTTGTCCGATAACAATGAGTTTAATTTTACTGCACAACAAAGGAGAGCGTTACAGCTCTTCTAAAGGAGCCTCTTCAGGCGACTGTGTAGCATTGCCGTTGTTCTTTTTCTGGCAGTCTTCAATCCAAATCCCTAAAGCAGATTCCATCCAGACTACTGCCTTATCACGTCCACTTGCAACTCGTTTTGCGCCCTGGTTAAAGTACACTGCGGCTGTAGATCTTATATGCTTTTCCTCCTTTTTAAATAAAAAGAATCGTGGACTCATGCCGTAATGGTGTCCTGCAGCGGTGTAACTGTTCCCTTCCTTCAACATATCCAAAACGTTTACCTTTTGTGCAATCATTTGCATCTTCTATTGGCGCTTGGACACGGCCCCTGAAGCAGTAGCAGGAGCACATTAATGCTGAATGAGTGAGATGAGACTTCCTGGTTAATGCAGCACTCCGTCGCTGAGCTAATCAGCACACAGGAACTTTAAATGTGTGCTCTGATTAGGTAGCTTCTCAGTCATCCGCCAATAGCGTCCCTTGTATGAAATCAACTGGGCAGACCAAGTGAGGAAGCATGTACCAGAAGTAAAAAGACCCATTGTCCGCAGAAACCCGCGAAGCAGCGAAAAATCCTTGTTATATATTTAGATATGCTTACATATAAAATCCGCGATAGAGTGAAGCCGCGAAAGTCGAAGCGCGATGTAGCGAGGGATTACTGTACTTATGTTTTAGTGCTGATGACCAATAACAGAGATGCTGTATGCACAGTTAATCAGTGGCTGTAGTCTGAGTATGCTAAACTGAAGTAGTGAGTCTTCAGCCAGGATATGAAAGCTGAGACTGAAGGGGCATCTCTTACAGTAGCAGGCAGACCATTCCACAGTTTTGGAGCTCTGTAACTAAAAGCTTGACCCCACCCCCCACTGTTATTTTATTAATCTTTGGAATCATAAATACACCGGAATCTTGAGATCTTAATGTGCACACTGGTTTGTAAGTAATGATAAGTTCAGATAGGTAATCCGGACTTTGGCTATTTATGGCTTTATACATTAAAAGTAGGATTTTCAGATTTTCTCTAAACTTGACTAATAAGCTCAAAGTAATATTTAATGACAATATTTACAAATGCATTTTATACAAATTATTGTGCAGAAAGAAATGTATTATACAGTCTAATTTTCAAATTGCAACCCTAACTGAAAACCTTTTTTATTAAAGTGTTATCCATAATAATGTGACGAGCAGGCAACTGCTTCTTATTATAATATTCTATTTTAAAGAAAGGTCATCATCATTTTCTAACCCACTTAATCCAGACCAGAGTCGCAGTCCGAGAACACATAAACTCCACACAGGAAGAACCCGGGATGCAAACCCAAGTCATCTTACTGAGAGGCAGCAGTGCTACCACTGCATCACCATGCCACCCATTCAAAGAAATCCATCCATCCATCCATCCATTTTCCAACCCGCTGAATCCGAACACAGGGTCACGGGGGTCTGCTGGAGCCAATCCCAACCAACACAGGGCACAAGGCAGGGAACCAATCCCGGGCAGGGTGCCAACCCACCGCAGGACACACACAAACACACCCACACACCAAGCACACACTAGGGCCAATTTAGAATCGCCAATCCACCTAACCTGCATGTCTTTGGACTGTGGGAGGAAACCGGAGCGCCCGGAGGAAACCCACGCAGACACGGGGAGAACATGCAAACTCCACGCAGGGTGGACCCGGGAACCGAACCCGGGTCTCCTAACTGCGAGGCAGCAGCGCTACCACTGCATCACCATGCCACCCATTCAAAGAAATCTCATTATCAAATTCTTTTATAAATACATTAAGATGGATTTTAATTAAAAAAAATATTTTTAGATATTATGGCCATAAGTTATTTTTCTGTTTTTTTATTGTTTTATATGTCATTTATGAAGCATTTTAAGATGTCTACAGGTTTGCTGGTGCTATATCATATTAATTATTTATCTTGTTACATTATTAATACTGTATGCTCAAGCACCAGTAGGTGCCATCAGTAAAACAGACAAGCAAATCAAGTTTACCATGTTTAAGAGAAAAATCTTGTGAAAAGTGCTTCAGAGTGCAAAGGTGATAACTTCAAAGTAATTTAAAAGTAAATAGAATTTTATTATCAAGGACTGGCACTATAGTTGTTGGGCTGGCAATCTTGTTTTCTAACTAATATGGCATGTGACACTTTTCCTTTAATTTATACTACATTACTGTTTTACTTGTAACCCATAATAATGCCCTCAAGCAGCTATTCTCAACATAAAAGTAACATTAAGTTCACATTTATGTCTATACAGTTTGAGATTAGCTAATAATTAACAATTTGTGATTGATATTGGACAACTTGACTGCTGTTTAGTCCTAAGTGACCTTGGGAAACCTAGCTTGATTTCCAGAACTAGTGATAATCATCATTAGAAAATGGAAAAAAAGTTTAAACCCCTGTTAGGTACTTGTAAAGGCAATATATTGTACCTTAATTAAGCAAGTAAAAAACACAAGTCTATCTTGCATCTTTTATTAAGATTTTTCTGAGGACTATGAATTGTAAGCAACATGTTGTTATTAAATAAAGTGTCTGGTAACTTTACAACCCAAATATATATAGATATTAAAAGAGTATACATTTAGAATAGTTGTTAAGCATAGCCTAAAATAAAGTAAACAAATCAAACAGCAATTGTTAAAAAATATTTATGTGTGTATATAAGGTAACTTGTAACATATTGTTTAAATAATGATATCAAGCAGTTCACATTCGTATGTGCTTGTGTAAATCAAACACAATAAAAGTTTAGTCTCTCACCGGCTTTACTTGCACACAAAATCTGATCTTTTATACTTGTTTTAGAATGTTAGATGTCATTAAGTTTTATTTTTGCTTGTCTTCAGAGGTTACTGATGATAATAAGTTGGATGAGTTATTTAAAGCACAAAACATTTTATAATTTTACATACATACTGTTCTGACATTTAAATATGCCAAGCTTAACCGATGCAAATGAAATGAATCATTTGAATATCTATGGAAAGGGGTTCAAAATAAAATATTCAAAATACAAGTTTAGTTTTTCATTTTAAAAGAATAATACATACAGTGCATACGGAAAGTATTCACAGCGCATCACTTTTTCCACATTTTGTTATGTTACAGCCTTATTCCAGAATGGATTAAATTCATTTTTTTCCTCAGAATTCTACACACAACACCCCATAATGACAACATGAAAAAAGTTTACTTGAGATTTTTGCAAATTTATTAAAAATAAAAAAATTGAGAAAGCACATGTACATAAGTATTCACAGCCTTTGCCATGAAGCTCGAAATTGAGCTCAGGTGCATCCTGTTTCCCCTGATCATCCTTGAGATGTTTCTGCAGCTTCATTGGAGTCCACCTGTGGTAAATTCAGTTGACTGGACATGATTTGGAAAGGCACACACCTGTCTATATAAGGTCCTACAGTTGACAGTTCATGTCAGAGCACAAACCAAGCATGAAGTCAAAGGAATTGTCTGTAGACCTCCGAGACAGGATTGTCTCAAGGCACAAATCTGGGGAAGGTTACAGAAAACTTTCTGCTGCTTTGAAGGTCCCAATGAGCACAGTGGCCTCCATCATCCGTAAGTGGAAGAAGTTTGAAACCACCAGGACTCTTCCTAGAGCTGGCCGGCCATCTAAACTGAGCGATCTGGGGAGAAGGGCCTTAGTCAGGGAGGTGACCAAGAACCCTATGGTCACTCTGTCAGAGCTCCAGAGGTCCTCTGTGGAGAGAGGAGAACCTTCCAGAAGGACAACCATGTCTGCAGCAATCCACCAATCAGGCCTGTATGGTAGAGTGGCCAGACGGAAGCCACTCATTAGTAAAAGGCACATGGCAGCCCACCTGGAGTTTGCCAAAAGGCACCTGAAGGACTCTCAGACCATGAGAAAGAAAATTCTCTGGTCTGATGAGACAAAGATTGAACTCTTTGGTGTGAATGCCAGGCATCATGTCTGGAGGAAACCAGGCACCGCTCATCACCAGGCCAATACCATTCCTACAGTGAAGCATGGTGGTGGCAGCATCATGCTGTGGGGATGTTTTTCAGCGGCAGGGACTGGGAGACTAGTCAGGATAAAGGGAAACATGACTGCAGCAATGTACAGAGACATCCTGGATGAAAACCTGCTCCAGAGCGCTCTTGACCTCAGACTGGGGCGACGGTTCATCTTTCAGCAGGACAACGACCCTAAGCACACAGCCAAGATATCAAAGGAGTGGCTTCAGGACAACTCTGTGAATGTCCTTGAGTGGCCCAGCCAGAGCCCAGACTTGAATCTGATTGAACATCTCTGGAGAGATCTTAAAATGGCTGTGCACCGACGCTTCCCATCCAACCTGATGGAGCTTGAGAGGTGCTGCAAAGAGGAATGGGTGAAACTGGCCAAGGATAGGTGTGCCAAGCTTGTGGCATCATATTCAAAAAGACTTGAGGCTGGAATTGCTGCCAAAGGTGCATCGACAAAGTATTGAGCAAAGGCTGTGAATACTTATGTACATGGGATTTCTCAGTTTTTTTATTTTTAATAAATTTGCAAAAACCTCAAGTAAACTTTTTTCATGTTGTCATTATGGGGTGTTGTGTGTAGAATTCTGAGGAAAAAAATGAATTTAATCCATTTTGGAATAAGGCTGTAACATAACAAAATGTGGAAACAGTGATGCGCTGTGAATACTTTCCGGATGCTGGGCAAAAACCCACATCTTAAAAAGCACTTTGATGTTAATATTTCAGCCGTATTGTTAGTGCCACAGCTTATTTTTTCTGATGTTTACATTTTACAGTTTTATAACATTTTCAGTAGACAGAGTTGTCACCTAGTCTTACAAATAATTTATTTCTCCTATTTTAATTTTTAAGTAATTATTTAATTTTGCATGTGTAGTTGAGCAGTCAACATAAGGCCGTTAGTGTGAATGCTGTTCATTTAAGAAATTTAGGACACTCTGTTAAAATACATTATAGTTAAAAATTCTTAACTTAGGTGTCACATTAGCGCACACTGATTAGCACTGCCATATTACTGATACAGCATACTAGGTTAAAATCCACCATGTGAATGTGGATTGTGGTTTTCTTCTCGGTACTCCAGTTTTCTTCCCACATTCTCAAAGCCTTGCAGTTTTGGTTAAGTTGTCATAGTCTGTGTGTGTATGTGAGTGGACTCTGTGTTGAACTAGAACCCTGCCCAGGCCATTTTCATGCATTGTGTCCAGTACTGCCAGGATAGGCCTTTGCTTTATGTTTTGAATTTGAGTAAGCAGGTTTGAGAATGACTATGACTATTATTGGTTTGCCAGTGAACACAACATATTTGCTTTAAGAATACTTTGAACTGTTGCAAAAACTAAAGGATGTTACTAAAAGACCATAACAGACTATAAAGGTGAATAGTTGTATCAAAGGGAAAGGTGTCCTACAAAGTCCTCATTTTTCCCATTGTTGAAAGTTACATGATTACTTGAGAATTTTGTCTTATCTTTTTGTGTGTGCCACTGATTTTACTTTGGCAATCTGGACACCATTGAAATTTAACAGAAATGATGACAAATGTCTTTAAATATCATAGCACAAATGACAGACTTGAATTTGTCATATAAACAGGCAGAGAAATTGAATTTTAATTCAGTAAACAAAGTCAATTTTCCCAATCACAGTGGTGTAGTGGTAGCGCTGCTGCCTCGCAGTTAGGAGACTTGGGTTTGCTTCCCGGGTCCTCCCTGCATGGAGTTTGCATGTTCTCCATGCAAACATGGGTTTCCTCTAGGTGCTCTGGTTTCCTCCCACAGTCCAAAGACATGCAGGTTAGGTGTGTTGGCAATCCTAAATTGTCCCTAGTGCATGCTTGGTGTGTGTGTGTGTGTGTGTGTGTGCCCTGCAGTGGGCTGGCACCCTGCCTGGGGTTTGTTCCTGCCTTGTGATCTGTGCTGGCTGGGATTGGCTACAGCAGACACCCGTGACCCTGTGTTAGGATATAGCGGGTTGGATAATGGATGGATGGATTTTCCCAATTTCAATATTAAATTGAGAAAAAAAATATACTTCAGGTTGTTGTAGTCTACAATTCATCAAAGTTTAGCTAAGCTTCTTCTAAAGTGCAGTTTAAACACAGGGCATCACATGGCGCCCACAAGTTCGACTCTGGCTGTGTACTTGCACAGCTACTCTGAACAGTCAATTGCCGAACACAAGAGCAGCTGCAACAGGATGATGACATCCTGTGCATGAAAGCTAAACAAATGTAAACAGTTAAAAATTATTAACAGTAACAAATTTGGCACAATTATAAAAAAGTCATGTTAAATATATGTAACGTATTTTTGCAACAAGCAAGACAGAATGCCGAACAAATAAAAAGGAGTGGGAAATTTGTGCATTAAAAAGTTAGAATTTTTAGGAATTTGTAATCCCATAATGAATTTCTGAATTATATCAATTTGCTACATTAATTTCAGATTGAGTATGGTGATGTTTGTTCTCAAAACACCGAATAAGACACAGATGAGAGCTTAGCAGGCCTGCCTGTGTGGGGTTTCTTGAATTAATGTTATTTTTGTTGTCGACTGGACTCCTAGAGCTAATCACCAAAATTGGATTCAAATTAAGTCACCTGTCACTGTGAGGAAGTGGCACTAATCACTGTGCAACTATGCCAGATTTTATATGTAAAAGATTATTAAAAACTGACATTCAATGGATGATATGATTTTTATTTGATATTAGCTGTAATATTTATTTGTATTTGATTTGGAATCATTAGCAAAAAGGAATTTCTAAGGTGATGCTTTACAGAGATTATTTTATAACTGAAATTTATGATCACAGAAAAGACTTTAAATAGTCAAGTAGACAATGTCACAATTTCACAGTAAATCATGATTACATTGCAATATTAAGTTTTTTGTTTTTATTGTTAATGCTTTGTTTAGATTTTATCATTATTTAGAAGCATATCACTGATGTCTTGAAGATGTTGTCATTTTAGACATGGTTTCTATGTCGCCATGTCTTGCTGAGGTCGTGTGTTTGCTTGTGATGTCACTATTGGTCATGTGGTTGGTGGCTATCACATTTAAGGGAGGACAGCATGGTCAGTAATTGTCTGCACTTTGTTTCTGATAAATGAAAGTCCGTTTTTGCTGCATGAATATTAATTTTTCAGGCATTTTCTTTTCAGGATTTTTTGGTTTTGGTTTTAATTCCTGTTTATCTGTGACTAAGCATTTGTTGAAAAAAACTTGCTTCTCATTGCCCTTTTAAATATATGTCACTCACTTATAAAGCAAATGTCAACCTTTTTTATCAAAGGATTTAACTGGTGAACACAGGCATATCAGGTTAGTCATTTTCAGTGCACTTAGTCCTGAACTGGGTCACGGGTGAGGCTGGAGCCTGTCCCAGCCAGCACAGGGTATAAGGCAGGAAGAAATCCTGGACAGGGCACCAGTCCATCACATGGTGAACAAACACACACACAAACACACACACCCCAACCACACACTAAGGCCAATTTAGTATTTCCAGTCCACCCAACATACATGTCTTTGGACTGTGAGAGGAAATCGGAGCACCCAGTGGAAACTCATGCAGACATGGGGAGAACATGCAAACATGAAGCAGGGAGGACGAGGGAAGAACTCTGGTCTTCTTAATATGCATCAGTACTACCACAGTGCCTCCCCTACGCACATATTTTGAGATAAAACTAAATATTCTCTTCAGTCATAGTGGAAATGCCTTATTTCAGAAATCTAGGACTGTCCTAAAAGTTGTCATATTAGTGGTTTGATGCAGTGATTTAGCCTACCATTCAATTTAATTAATATATTTAAAAACACATACGACTACATTTTCATATAATGATAATGAAAGTTTGAAGGCTGTTCTTTATATGAAATTCCACGAAAATAAAGCATCAAGCTGGCATTTTGTAGGCCAATATTCTGCTGTTTTATATACACTACACAAATATCTCCAGAATGTACTTCATAGTCAAAAAAAAGCAAAATGATTATTGATGCATTTATCCACGGTCAGAGATATCCCTGGGTTGATGAGGCAGAGAAAGCTATGCAAGCTTCAATGTGTTAAACAACATAGGTATAACAAGTGAAACAAACTACTCCTTTGTTCAGTGGCTCTTGTTTTGGTGCAATTATGTTAAATGCACCATATCTGTTTCTGTTGCCACAGTTAATTTCAAAAACCAAGATTGACTGTTGTGATTGTGTGTGTAGTCAACAAATCAAAATTATAATCTTATGTAATTTAAACTTGTAAGACCTTTTCTGAACATATGTAATTTCCTAAAGAAGTTTATATTTTCACTCTTCACTGTAAGCTGACTTTAAAGTAAAATACTAATTTTCCTTTTATGTGATAAAGACTTGTTGCGTAATCTACACCTTTGTGTGAGGACATGTAAATTAATTTTTACACTTAAATATTGATGCTCCTAGACTCAAGTAACTATATTTATCCAGACAAGACAACTTAAAGACGCACATATGAAATATGCATTTGGAGTGCATTCTTTGTGTCGAAAAAGAAGTCACGCATATTTTCTTAGAAGGAAATATCCAGAGTCAGATTGAAGTCAAATTTAAAATCTCTGAATGTATAAACATCAGAAAGTGCATTAGGTCTATAGAAATAAATTATTAGTACAACCTTCACTCGTAGTAATTAATTCTGGACTTCTTGCTGTTGTATAGAAGCTATGCTGGCCATGTGAGTCTTACATAGCTAACTTAGTTAATTGTGCCTGGAATTCAGTAAGAGTCTATGGCAGTAAACTTCACTAGTACAAATTCAAAATATTTCAGACATTTTGGCAAGAGTTTTATGCATCAAATCCTTTAATGTACTTTGGTACATGTGCAGTAGTTTGCAAATTGTCAAGTATGTTATTCATAATTAATTACTGTTATAAATACACTAAACTTCTCATGATATACTGAGATATGAGATCCTTCTAACAACAAACCATTTCATCATGGTAACAGACGCTCAAAGTGAAGTGCCCACTTAAAAATAAAATAGTGATAAAACAGAATAACTAATCCAAAAGCAAAATGAATGTAAAAAATGTGAAACCAACTTCTATGTAGTTCAAAATGTAAATCATAAAAATGAAGGGTAAAAAATTAATTAAGTGCAGGAAAATAAACAAAGTTGCTAACAAAAAATAAAGGGTGAAAAATAAATTAAGTACAGCAAAATCAACAAAGTTACTGACTTTCAAATTGTAATGTTTTGAAGCAATAGCCAGAGTAATCAGTGGGTATTCTCCTTTCTATATAGTAGTAGCATTTATATTTAAAACTTTTTGTTAACAGATTATTTTGTTAATCAATTTTATTGTATGCAGTAGCTTTATATAAAGATATGCATAGCTTATAATTTTTTTAGAATACCTAAGCCAACATTATTATTATTTATTTATTTCTGTTTTAAGTGTTGATAAGTAATTGCAAAAAGTTAAATAAAAATCAGTGTAAAACGTTCATAAAAATAATGTTACACTGTTTGTGGACAACAAAATTAAAATGAATGACCAGAAGAATAAATTTGAGAATTGTGAAGAGGCGAAAGCTGTTGTCCTGCACATATTTCTTCTGAATTATCAAATGTATTTCTTTGTAGCTGGTACAGTGCTGCTTTGTATAATGACAGATACATTTCCATAGCCACAACATAATTTGCCTTTGTGCAAAAAGCTAATCTCCATGTTATTTTAAAAAGCAAATGAATTATGTGCTTTCATAAAAATCAGCTGTAAGAGAGCTTTAATGGATTTTAGTGCATTGCCACTGAGCTAGATGACACATTCAGTTGTAATTGTTGAATATGAGCTGTAAAATCTATTGATATCTCTTTATAAGTTGTAAAATATTGTGATGAACAGGGTGATTGTTTACTCCTCTCAGTCCCTCAAATGTGATGTGGAGTGAGGGACAATCTGTGTTGTGTAGGCTTACTGTCAATTTGTGTGCAATTTGTACATTTTTTGCAATCTTAAAAGTTTTTATTTCCTCTTAATACTGATGCTAATTTTTCAGAGGTTTTGTCCTTTATTGCATATCTTCAAATTTAAAAGTCCTTGAAAGGACAGATAATTAAAAAATGTATTGATCCAGAATTCATTTTTGAACTGCTTTCCAATTCAGTAATTTTTTTTTTTGAATAATACTTTAGTTTAGATACTTCAAAAATGCATTTCTTAGTTTTTTACTCTTATGTAACATGATTTTACACAGGTTTCTTTTGGTCTTCATAATGCTTACAAAGCATTGATACAGTGGTTATTGACCTATGCAATGTGACCTTCTAAAATAACTTCGCTTTGAAATGATCAGAAATGGCTTAAGTGAGACATATTTCCCTTGATATGGCATACGTCAGTATAAGATATGTGAACCCAACATTCAAAAGCAATTTTGCCAGTGTACCAATGGCTATTAATATGCCACACTGCACTAAGATTACTAACCAATTTACTGATGCTTTACATGCATAATTAAAGCTAAAAAAAACCTCTCTTAAGGTCTTGTAACATAAAAGTATATGAGTAATGGATGCATGTGCAGTACCTAAAGTAAAATGTTACCTTTTTTGCATATGGATATAGCCTGCAGTACACACCTGAACTTAACTACAGTCTTAACTCCTATTAATTAAGTTCTAGGGCATCAGTTACACAACAGCAAGACACTGACCACTAACACACCTCAGTAATTTAATCTACTGGGCACTCCTCCTATAATAGGACTTGTAATGCTATCTTCTGAAAACAAATCCTAGGTTTGAATTTTAGCATTGGATTGATAGAATTCTTGCAAATTCAACTCCCAGGTTTGTATTTTAACATTGGATTGACAGAATTTTTGAATTTTAGTTCAAGGATCCGGCAAAGTGTAATTTATTAAAAGTTGGAAATTCTTGCTGTGCTGCTTTTTCAAAACAAAATATCTGGTAAAGCTACCTGTGGACCAGGCCCCAACAAACTGTGAATGATTATCATGTTTTTTCACATTGATGTCATTATCAAATGAGTCGTGAAAGGCGATATGTGAATAAATTCAAAAATTCCCATTAAAGTGGTTGTTCTTTTATGGTTTTTGTCTTCCTTTTGTATGCATTGATTGGGCACAGTTTGGTGGATATTATCTTCAATGTAACTTAACTTCTTGTGTAGTGATTTGTGATTTGCTCTGAGCAAATATTTTGTCAAAATCTAGATTCAAAGAAGAATGCCCTAACTTATGTTTTGGCCTCAAGCCCCTGGATACTCATTAGTACTCAACACCTGCAGTAAAGTAACTTTGCAAGCTCAGACACATGCCCCAGCTTGTGAGCAAAAATTAGCCCCATCAATGACTCCGATTGTGTTGGAGAAAGTGTGGTTTGAAAACGTGAAATGGCTTTTAGATTGTTGTGTTTGGTTAATATGAAGTTCATACAGCAGATGACCAAGTATTAATACCTGGTTTAAACATGTGAGTCACATTTGCAGAAAAAATGCCTTTGTCTAAATGTAACAAGAACATTTTGAATGTTAACAGTTTAGACCTTTTTCACTTGATTAATACAGTGAGCAACAATTTATAAAGCTGTGAACCAATGGTGAATGTTGATTATTGTGTTTTCCTGTGCAGGAAAAAAGGCAGGATTAATTAAGGATACTTTTCTGTGTACAGGAAACCCTGGTCTGGAGCGTGTTGTACAACCAGCTTGTTTACAGGAAAATACATAAAGCGTGTTTTGCTTTTTCATATCCTGCTTTTAAATTTGGCCTTTTATAGAGTCAGTTTTACATTCTTTTTAAAAAATGTGGATGGAACTAGGAATGTAGACTGTTTTTTATTCACATTCCACATCATGAACAGTCCCTTTTATTTATTGTTTCAGTGATACTTGATTTGAAATTAAACTGGCACTGTAAAGATATGAAAAATTTAACATCATTTAGATTGTTTATCAGTCATTATGACATATTTCTGTAATTCTATTTTGGAATCAGTTTTGTATTTGACTGTTTTTTATTTTCTGGCATTCATTCTTACCACAATACTAAGACAAGTCATCAGCTTGATTGAATAGTCTATGGTTCTTAATTCATTCAGTCATAATGAGCCAACAAACTGGTCAGTATGTTCAGTCCTATCAGAATACCCATGCAAACATAAGGTGAGCATGCAGGTTCCTCATAAGGGACATCCCACCTCTGAAACACATACATAGGCTGACTTACTTGATACTTTATCCATTATGTTTTTTTGAACCCTCTTCATCCAGTTCAGGATAACTTGGTGTCAGAGCCAGTCTACTTCATATTATACTGAAATAATATTGTTAGATTGTGACATCAGAAGCATCTAAGCCTATATTAGTATAATGCAGTAGATGTGATTTTTAAGTAGCCATAAATCAGATACTTAGAAATATTTACCATTTTTTGAAATTTCTGTCATCTACACCAGAAATTTCTTTAAACTAATTTTAAGAATACTCACTTCAAGAGGTTGTGCATTGCTCATCTTTAGACGTTCAGTGCATATGAAATTTGTGTATATTTTCTGTTTTGTTATATTTTTTAATAATATATGGGTTAAACATTATGACAAGTTCACATTACAAGCTGCATTGCTCAGTTACGATTTTTTACTCAGATTGGATTTGCCTCTCTTGATGGTTCACATTCATGAGTACAAGTAACCTGTATCTAGCTGTAATGTGAATACATCTGTCCTCTGAAACGGTGTGCATGTGCACATTGATATGTTAGTGCACAAGTCATCAACAAGAACTAAAAACTTCATACAGTATTTGTCAGATGATACACAGTATTAAAACCAACAAAATGAACACGTTATTAGCTAATGTATGCATTGCATTTTGCTCTAGATGACGGCAAACAGTTGATTAACTGTATATGATTAGGTCGAGAAAGCGAAAAAAAGCCAGATGGCTAGCTTATGCTGTTTTTGCAGCTCTTAGGGGATCTGCTGCACCAAAAGATGTGTTGGTACGAGAAAGGAGACAACAATAGTGGGACTGAGACTGTTGCCACAGCTGAAGCTCTTTTCCAATGATGTTTTACTGCACTCTTGACTGTTGAAGCCATGTGCATAAGGAAAAAACCACATAAATTCCAATCTGACTGTTCTCATTCATGTTGTATGGCCGCGAATTGGATATGTTTCCAACCTAGGACCACATTAGTAATTCTAATCAGATTTGAAAAGTTTGGATTTCTTTGTTCACACAGCCCTGAAAACATTGGACTTTTGTCAAAATAAGGCAAAATTGGATTCGAGTCACTTCAGACAGGCAGTGTGGATGTAGTCAAAAGAAGATACTTCAGACTAGCAAGAATGAGTTTTTAAAAGGAAAATAACTTGATTATTTTTAAACAAATTCTTGTATCATGTTTACAGTCTGTTGTTATAAGAAAGCAGTACTTAAGATTATTTGAAACAAGAAAGCCCGCGATTCGCTAGCGAATCGGAAATCCAAGAATGGCAGTCAGTTTCTGTTCCGTCCGATATTTGGATGGGTGACATATCATGGAGGGTGGGTGCGTCTGGGGAAATGTCATTTAATTCAATAAGCATATCTGTACTAAAGCGGTTTCGTTTTGTGGAGACGTGATTCTGTTGCCTTTGCTGACACCGACTGCTGGCAGAGTGGAGCACAGCAAGTATAATTTACAGGTTGTGGTGTTCGTGTGCCAGCTACTGAGTCGGGGAAGCCGCTGGGTTTGAGTCTGTGACCGTTATGTGATCTATATTACTGGCACAGTGGATTAGAGAAAGTGTAGTGAACAGGTTGTGTTGCCTGGGCGCCACCTACTGACTTTGGGAAGCCGCTGCGTTTGACTCTGGGGCGTGCGCCACGGTGCAACATTCGCCTCGGTGGGAAGCCGCTGCGTGATGAAATATCATGGAGGGTATATGCGGTGGTGTGGGCGGTTGCGTCCTGGCGGCTGTACAACCTGGCGTGCACGCTTTACCTCAGGTGTAGTTCACAGGTTGTAGGCATGGTAAAGTTTCCATTTAATTCAATAACCGTATTTGAACTAAAGCGTTTTCTTTGTGTGGGTGCCCTCGTTCATTGTTTGTATCCATACGGGCTCGTTTACAGGTCGTAGCCATACGGGCTCGTGTTTGTATTACTAATCGTTGAGCTCCCTCCATTTCGATACGTGCCTCCTTTGCCTGTGCTGTGTCAAAAGCACGTTGTGGGCACGCTCATAGTTTACAGGTGGTGTTGTTTGGGCGCTTACAGGTTGTGGTGTTTGGGCGCCACCTACTGACTCTGGGAATCCGCCGCGTTTGACTGTACAGGGTGTGTTATTTGGGCGCTCACAGGTTGTGTTGTTTGGGCGCCACCTACTGACTCTGGGAAGTCGCCGCGTTTTGGGAAGCCGCTGCGTTTGACTCTGGACTCTGGGGCGGGCGCCAAGGCCGTAGTGCGCATGCGCCTCGGTGTGTCCGCCGTGCATAAATTAACTGTGGTTTAGTAATATAGATAAAGCCTAAATATTGGAAGTTTGTGATAATCTAAAAGAGCTTGAAGAAAAAATAATTAGCTGTGAACACACAACTAATTATTAACTTATAATAACTAATAATGTCTTATATTTGTTTATTTTTAAGTTACCTAAATCAACAGTTACAAGCATAAATATATTAATTTAATGACAATTGAATATTTGTTATAATCTGTAAAATATCCAGAGTAGAATCATCTTATTAGTAACTATGTGAAACTGCCTTATTTGTGCTGCTAAACATTATTCCATTTTTGCAATGAGTTCTTTAAAACAAAACATAGTGGAGTCATTAATCAAAATTTGAACATCTATTGGAAAGAGGTTAGAAAATTGATTGCGGACAGAAAAAATGGAATTGGACAAAAGCAAATCCCTTTTGTCTCTTCCTTTGTTCTTTCCTTTATTTTTTCCTAATTTGTAAATTTGTACTTTGAATATTTTGACATCTTTGGTGCCATTCTAGGTTGGATGGTTACTGTGGGAGCCTTCCTATTCATTACATTTATACAGTGCACGCTTTGCACTTTTTTCCATTCAGAATTGTGAAAAGAGTCAGAGAAGCTCAGGAGTATGCAGAGGTGGTGAATGGAGTGGAGCAAGATAGTAAGCTTAGATGTGACTTTGTGACTTACAATTTACAAACTGGAGTCAGAAAGAAAGTGCTTTACACAAGATTTGTCCTTTGCTCCCTATTTTTTCCTTGTACTGCAATGTTTACTACTACAGTACACCCCCAAAATTCGAGGGGGTTACGTTCCTAGAGCACCCGTGAATTGTGAAAAAACGCGACTTTTGGATGTGGTTAAAAAATGCATTTTAAATGCCTATTTTTATAGCTTCAATCCTAAATACAGTATGCCCCCAAATCACTTTAATTTTGTTGCAAACTCAACTTAATACATTAATACATTACTGTATCACATGGCAGCAGTCAATCAGCAGCAAGGAGAAATGAATAACACTCTCGGATTGGCTACTTTCACCATCCCAAACCGCGTTTTCCTCAGCAGTTGCTTCCCGTTCTCTCTACAGCACAGTATTGTCACGAAAAAAGCCATAAAAAATTGCGGAAGATATTTGCTAACAAACAATAGTTAGGTTCTAAGGAAAAATCCGCGAACGAATGAGTCCGCGAACCCTGAACTGCGAATTTGCGGGGGTCTACTTTATTTGTGAGACTGTACTTACTGCAAGTGGTTTGTCGCTTGTTTATTAACAAAATAATGACTGTCTAAAGCATAAAAGCCAAAATCTCACTATGTCAGCGTTAGACTGTGTAATTGCTGCACATTTTTGAGGTGATTTAGGAGTCAGGTTGGCAGGTCCTTTGTGATATGTATGTTTACAGTTTTCTCTTTTGTTTTATTTCTTTTGTTTAGCCTTACTGTATATTCTATATGATTTTTAAATTGATCTGTCAGAAGCTACTGTGGCACAACTAAACAAGAAAAAACATTTACTCCTTAGCTAGCTCAAGTAATTTTAAAATTTGCACAATTTTCTTTTCGCATATTGTCTCAAGTGTCACAAGATTTTTTTTAAAAACCTGAATGGAAAATGATGTCACCTGACCTGATGTCACACGTGTTTGGTTTAGTGTTAGAAAATGGCTTACAAAAACATGTTGTTTAGACATGCTAAGGAGGAAATACTTTTGGTTAATATTCATGTTTGACTTTTACATGCATATTCAGAGACCTGCTTTTGTGATAGCAGTGTCAGGTGAGGGGTACAGCATATTAAAGATCGGCAAACAGACATCAGCTTGGTTCACTGCAGTTTAGCTCTGTAGGGGTCAACACACAAAAAAAACTGATAATCCCCACAGAGAGAAATAATGTGTGACAGTGACAGAAATGTCAGCAGAAATCTGAATAAAACACCACATGGTTAAGGTGACAGTTGAAAATTTGAAATACCTGAAAGCTTGTTTCCCAATGGAGGACACACTGGCAGACAGAGAACTCCAACATTTTTCCTTAAAAGTTCTGGAATGCTATGTTTTCAAACAGGATGGCTTTCTTCACAGAATTGATGGGTAATGACATCTGGTTTCATCAGTTTGATATCGAAACCATATGACAGAGCCTGGAATGGCATCATAATGCACCTTACCTAACATTAGCAAACTGAACATAGTAACCTTACACTGCAATTTTACATGAGTTGTGTTTTGGATTGTTTAGTGATACATACTTTTTTGTCATCATCTGAATCCATACTGCCTCTTGTTACATTGCAGAATCTCTATTTTGTGTTGTGTGGAAAATTTTTCCTCCAGGCAGTAAAAATATTATCCTACATGACTATGCACAACCACATACTGTTCATCTGTTGGAAGAGAACTGAGGAAAATGAATAAGCTCTTTTCTTAGATGCAAACTACAGTTTGCAAAAACTGTCTGTAAAAATCAGATGCGAGTCTGACATTGTGAGATTGTTGAAGCCGTAAAGGCAACAGGGAGTTGTGTTTTGTACACAGCTGAATTGGGAGTTGCACTGATCTCAAAATCTAAAAACGTAAATGGACAAAAACAAATGGAATTAAATTAAACGTATAATCAAAACAAAATCCAAAAATACTAACTACAGTATTCAAAGTTTAAAATGCAAAAAATTTAATTCTGAAATTCAAAATACCAAATTTATAAAATTTCCAAAAAAACAGAAAAAAAATCCAGAGTACTAAAGAAATGGGACACAACTAAAAAGGAGATCCAAAAGAAAAACCCAAGATCCAAAATACTAAAATTGAATCGGTAAGAAAGTGCCAAAAATCCAAACCAGAAAGCCTAATCTGAGAGTCAGAAACCAAAATGAATTTTCAAAGCACAAAAGGGACAGACAGTCAGACACAGATGTTAATGGTGTTGAGGCAGTGATTGTGTGACCTATAAATATTTTCTTTATTCTTTATGTATTAATTTTGATACATATATTGGGGATACCCTTTAACGTATCTCTTGGGTAATAATAACTAAGCACACAAATGAGCTCTAAAATTCTGTAAATTAGGGTATGATTAATCATGTGATTACTTAGTAATTTATGGACAACCTTAAATGTAATATGGGATATATTTATAGCATCTTTTAGCAACTCAAATCAAAATAATAACAATGTGGAGAAAACAACTTTTAATGGCAAGGCTTTCTCCTTCTAACAGCAATTTGGTGGTAGTGAAGATTGAGGAACTAATCAGGAATTATGGGAACATATTCAACACTTGCCTTGACATCATCTAGCTATCGTGCTGAATCATAATTTTATGATAACAGATTTATTTCTACTGAAACAGCCATAAACCCCTTGCAGCTGAAAGAAATGATGCATTTTTATGAATGGTGTGGTCATTAGTGGACTGATATGAAAGGACCTGTCTCTAAACCATGAATATCCAATCCAATCCAATTCAATACCCAGTTTGATAACATTTTGAGTAGCTTTCAACGGAAAATTATGAGATTGCCACTGTTCAAGAGCTGACCGTGGTTTTAGTTGTTGAGAACTCAGTTCAATTCAGTTCTGTTTATTTTTGTATAGTGGTCTTCACTGAATAAGTTCACAGGCAGATACAAATGCAAATTTTATAAATCATTACAACAATATTATAGTTAGCTTCAGTGAAATTTGCACTGCATTGTATTGATTTATTTTGCTCAATCATTTTCAAAGCTTACATTAATAAAGAATTATTTGCATAGCAGTATGAATTACAACAGATAATGCAGACTCATGGTTCTTTCAGTTGAGAACACTCAGAACAAAGAGTTGTGCATGAAGCGAATAGTATAGGAGTTTGCTGAAAGGGACACCTGGAGAGTACAGCTGAAATGTGTCAATATGTGGTTTAGACTAAATTTTAATTTCACAATGGCATACGGGGCACTGTGTCAGTTTTATGGTTAAGTTCTGTTATTAACTGGCTGCTGTGGCCTTGGTCATTTATTGACAGCACATATACTCACATCTGAGTGTTTAAGTGGGTTCCACAAATTCTAGCAGTGTTGATGAAGAATCCAATTGGTAATGAGGTTTTCTTTAGATGTGTACTTGCTTCAGTAGTGCTTCAAATACTACTAGGAGCACTTATATAATTTGTTACTTAGAAAGAGTAAAAATTTAACTGACTCTATACACATAAAATAATGACCCTATAACCTCTTAACTTATATAAAACATGAACATCCATTCTCATATGCTGTGTAGAAGTCTCTGAGGATATTATGTCACACTGTTAGGTCTAGCTCATTATGTTTCTGTCTTGGGTTTAAGACACCATTTGTATATATATACAATCAAATGAAAATAAATAAACATAAACATTGCTTAAATATGTGAGTATATTACCATTCATTGATTTGTATTTTGAATATATCTAACTTTGATCATGTTCCTTGTTGTTTGCAGATGACAAAGCAATGGAGTTGAGCTGCAAAGAAGTGCCTCTTTATGTAAGTTGATTAGATATGGCATCTAATTCCATACTCATGTCATGTCATTTTATAATGTTTCTCAAAAATTATTTGACTCATGATGGAAACATCTGGCAATGTGAATACATAATCACAAAAAACACCAACTCATTTAACCCAACATAGTTCATCCAATTTCTATTGTGTCTAAAATATTGACAGGACAAGTTTCAAGGATCTACTTTAAATTACTGTCAGGATGAGAGCCAAGATATGTTTCTAATCTACGCTGTTAGTATTAGTATTTATCCTTGTTAGTGTTCTTCTTGCCGCTGTCTCATGAGAGACAAAGTGATAGAGCCTGACAGAAGTGCTTCACTCTAGCATCTTGCATTTTGCCCTCATAAAATGAAGTTTAGTGATTTGACCTTGGTATTATTTTTGGATTTTTCTCTTTTGCTTTGTCCATGCCCTGCCTGTCATTTTATGCTCTTGACCTTTGCTTACCTTTGGCTCTTTATTAGTGTTATAATATTACATTACAAAAAACATGATACAGAATAATTGAGTATACAATCAGTAACACTATATTTCATATCAAATTCAGCTTTTAATGTTGTGAAGTTTTGTATTGGCCTTTGATTTTGAATAATTTTTGGAATTTTTATACATAGATTATTTGTTGTTTATTCATTTTGATGTTTATATTATATTTATTTATATGTTTTTGATCCATCCATCCATCCATTATCCACCACTTATCTGAGGTCGGGTCGCGGGGGCAGCAGCCTTAGCACGGAAGCCCAGACCTCCCTCTCCCCGGCCACCTCCTCCAGCTCCTCTGGGATGACCCCGAGGCGGTCCCAGGCCAGCCGGGAGATATAATCCCTCCAGCGTGTCCTGGGTCTGCCTCATGGGCTTCTCCCAGTGAGACATGTCCGGAACACCTCCCCAGGGAGGCGTTCAGGGGGCATCCTTACCAGATGCCCGAACCACCTCAACTGACTCCTCTCAATGTGGAGGAGCAGCAACTCTACTCCGAGTCTCTCCCTATCTCTAAGGGAAAATCCAGCCACCCTGCAGAGAAAACTCATTTTGGCCACTTGTATCTGCAATCTTGCTCTTTCGGTCACTACCCAAAGCTCATGGCCATAGGTGAGGGTAGGATCGACTGGTAAATCAACAGCCTCGCCTTTTGGCTCAGCTCTCTCTTCACCACCACAGACCGTTGCAGAGGACCGATCCGTCTGTCGACCTCCCGCTCCATTCTTCCCTCACTCGTGAACATGATCCCGAGATACTTGAACTTCTCCACTTGAGGCAGTAATGTGTTCCCAACCTGGAGAGAACATTCCACCCTTTTCCGGCTGAGAACCATGGCCTCGGATTTAGAGGTGCTGACTCTCATCCCATCTCATCTCATCAGCTTCACACACGACCGCTCCAGTGAGAGCTGAAGGTTACTGTACGATGAAGCCAACAGAACTACGTCATCCGCAAATAGCAGAGACGAGGTTCTGAGGTCACCGAACCATACCCCCTCCGCTCCTTGGCTGCGCCTAGAAATTCTGTCCATAATACATATGAACAGAATCGGTGACAAAGGGCAGCCCTGGCGGAGTCCAACCTCAACAGGAAACGAGTCTGACTTATTACCGGCAATGCGGACCAAGCTCCTGCTCCTCCTATACAGGGACTGAATGGCTCGTAACAACGAGCCTTGTACCCCGTACTCTCAGAGCACACCCCACAGGATGCCTCAATGGTCAAATCCCTTCTCTAAATCTAAATCTCTAAATCTACAAAACACATGTGGACTGGTTGGGCAAACTCCCATGCCCCCTTCCAGGATCCTGGCCAGAGTGTGTAGCTGGTCCAGCGTTCCACGGCCGGGATGGAATCCGCATTGTTCCTCTTGAATCCGAGATTCAACCATCGACCGAACTCTCTTCTCCAGCACCCCCGAATAGACCTTACCGGGGAGGCTGAGGAGTGTGATCCCCCTAAAGTTGGAGCACATCCTCCGGTCACCCTTCTTAAAAAGGAGGACCACCACCCCGGTTTGCCAATCCAGAGGCACTGCCCCCGATGTCCATGCGATGTTGCAGAGACGTGACAACCAGGACACCCCGACAACATCCAGAGCCTTGAGGAACCCAGGGTGAACCTCGTCCACCCCAGGGGCCCTGTCACCACTGAGCTTTTTAACTACCTTGTCGACCTCAGCCCCAGATATGGACGGGCTACCCCTGGAGTCCTCCAGCTCTGCCTCCTCTAAGGAAGACATACTGGTGGGATTGAGAAGATCCTCAAAGTATTCCTTCCACCGGTCAATAACGTCTGCAGTTGAAGTCAGCAGGGCCCCATCTCCACTATACACAGTGTTGGTGGAGCACCGCTTTCCCCTCCCGAGGTGCCTGACGGTTTGCCAGAACCTTCTCGTTGCCGACCTAAAGTCTTTTTCCTATGGCTTCCCCAAACTCCTCCCATTCCCGGGTATTTGCCTCAGCAACAGCCGATGCTGCCACACGCTTGGCCCGCCGGTACCCCTCAGCTGCCTCTGGTTTATTGTTTAATGTTTAAATATATTATCATGGCACTGTTTTAAATACATTTCTTGCTGCTCTGCAACCATTTTGTGATATTTTAGATGCTCGTTACCAGTCATTTGATGGTGGAGGTTGTGTTATCTTGTTCTGCCTATAAAACATGATGGTGTACATCTTCTGATATCTCAGGGTTTTAGCATTTGTGAATAATAATGATATCTGTAACTACCCAAGGCAGTGTTAGGATTTTTTTTTGTTTCTTTTTCCAGTTTTGTTTTCCTGCTTTATAATTCAGCTGTATTTTCTTTTCTGGCTTTAGAACTTGTTATTTTTTCCCTATTTTTCTGAATATCTTTTAACCCTATTTGAACACCTCAGCCATCCAGTTGTTCTTATCCATTATCACATCTGGAGATCTATTGTGTGTAGGATAATCCAATATATAGTTGCCAAACCAACAAAGTGGTTTCTAGGTGGTACACAATGGAACACACACACAAAAAGTAAGTTGCAAGCATCATAGTAAAGCGAAAGCCAAGAAGCAGAAAAAGAGAGTGAGAGAAACCATTGAAGTTACAATTAAATATGTGTTTCTACTTAGAAGGCTGTAAGGATTTCCTATTAGAGCACTGGGAAGGATGCTGACTCTGATGCTGTGGTATTAAATGAAAGAGCTATTAAAGAACAAGAATGATGAGAAGAACGGTCTTCAATTCAAAAGGCTTGATTTTATTATAGCTTTCTTAACTGTAGTGCATGACAGGATTTTCCAGAAATGGTTTATTTAACAATATTTTAACAAAATAAATGTAAAAATATTTTTGGGTTGTTGTGAATGTATTACTGGATAAATATATATTATGTGACACATGTAATATGAGACTGCGGTGGGCTGGCCTGCCTGGGGTTAGTTTCCTGCCTTGCGCCCTCTGTTGGCTGGGATTGGCTCCAGCAGACCCCCGTAACCCTGTAGGATATAGCGGGTTGTATAATGGATGGATGGATGTAATATGAGATTTGTTTACTGACATTTTGATTTTGTGGCATACCTTTCTATTGCATGGAGAGCCATGGGGAATAGGAAGCAGGACTGGGGAGGAACCCATGGTGGCTCCAGAGAGAGACTCGAGTGATGAGGGAGAAATGTGTTAAAAAGACAGAACCAGACAAAGAAAAGGGAGAGATGTAAAAGAGCAGGCATGCAGGTTGACAGGTCAATGGTTGAATTATTTTTATTTTTTATTTTTACGTCCCTGTGATCCAGACAATGGGCAGCGATAGGGTACAGTTTAAAATAAACAGCAGTTGACATTTGGAAACTCACAAAGAAGAGCGGTCATTTGTAGGTTATTCAACTGTCATCACATTTAGTGAGTCTACTTCACCATGTCATGGAAATGTTCGGGAACGTCATCAAACTCTGCAAAATGTATTGAAGCCAATGGGGAAGGAAGAACTGAACTAGTTTTGAGTGGATTATAATAGTGTAGTGGTATTTTAAGTAGCCCTTAAGGCTAGGAAACTGTCTTCCAACTATGCTAGCCCAAGTATTGTGGCCAAAAATATGATCTGTTCTGTGAGGAAGCAGCGCCCGCCATCAGTATTTTATATCAGGTGGCACCATGCCTCAAACAACAAAAGACGCAGAATGATCAATAACTACAAACAAAATACAACAGATGGCTACAAACTAGCAGTAAATAAAAAAAAAATCAATACGCTCACTGTGTTCCAATCTTGGGGCACACATTTTCCATGCCACGAAGCAGCATTGTTTGAAGCAATGTCTCCGGGCGTCATTTTATTTGTATCCTATGTATCTGTGCAGATGCTTCACACTTATTTCTACCATTAGTAAGAAAAAAATGCCTTGTAAAGTAATAAATCCTTCCTTTTTATTATTTTACAGGTTTTCCTGTTTTTTCTGAGGAGGGAAAGGGGAGGGCTTCTTTAAGGCTTGTTCTGACTAGTAGTTGCTGGCACATGGCTAATTATGAATGCAAATTAGCCATGCAGTGCTGCCAGCCTATTAGTGTTATATATCAGGTGGCAGTTCTCATAATTTTTTAATTATGGTCAGCTAATAAACTTTCCAAATGAAAATACAACAAGTTTTCATTTTCCATCCATCATCCAACTCGCTGTGTGCTAACTACAGGGTCACGGAGATCTGCTGGAGGCAATCCCAGCCAGCACAGGGTGCAAGGCAGGAAACAAACCCCGGGCAGGGCACCAGCCCAACACAGGGCACGCACACACACACACTAGGAACAATGTAGAATCGCCAGTGCACCTAACCTGCATGTCTTTGGACTGTGGGAGGAAACCGGAATACCCAGAGGAAATCCACACAGACACGGGGAGAACATGCAAACTCCACGCAGGGAGGACCTGGGATGCGAACCCAGGTCTCCTAACTGCGAGGCAGCAGCGCTACCCACTGCGCCACCGTGCCGCCCAAAGTTTTCATTTTATTTTTTATTTTTTCTAATTTTATTAGAATCAAACAATCTTAGAACAATATTAGAATCCATACAAGGAAGTCAAGTTTAACAAAACTAGGCTCAAAATGAACCAACCTCCACCCATGAGATAGAGAGCCTGGCCAGCAGAGCAAAACATAAGTTAGAATTTGATTTTTTCCAATTTTAGATAATATGTAACATCAGTTACCCACTGACTTAAAAGAGGTGGACTAGGATTCTTCCAGTTTAGCAAGATAAGTCTACATGCCAGTAGTGAGGTAAAGGCTATTACAGTTTGTTTGTCCTTCTCCACTTTAAGCCCATCTGGAAGTACACCAAACACAGCTGTTAATGGATTAGGAGGGATTGTGACACTAAGACTTCCTGAAAGGCATTTAAAGATTTTGGTACAGAATGAAGTTAATTTGGTGCATGCCCAAAACATATGGCCCAATGAGGCTGGAACTTGATTGCAACATTCACAGGTTGGAACTAGCTCTGGAAACATTTTCGACAATTTTAAAATAGACAGACATGCTTGATGTATAATTTTAAGTTGGATAATTTTATGCTTTGCACATATGGACCACGAGTCAATTCTATGCATTGCTACCTTCCACTTCTTTTCCGAGATGTTGAGTGAGAGATCCTTTTCCCACTGTACTCTGGGATCTTTGAAAGGTAGGGACTTTAAAATGTTTTTATATATTACAGAAATGCTGTCCGAGTCCTCAAGACTGATCAATATTTTTTCCAAAATAGAGGTAGGTGGGAAGTGAGGGAAATTGGGCAGGTTTTGTTTAACAAAGTTTCTAATTTGAAGGTAGTGAAAGAAATGTGTTGCTGGAAAGTTAAATTTGGAGTGTAATTGTTCATAGGATGCAAAGAAGTTGTCTGTGTACAGATATCTAAGTGATTTTATCCCTAATGTTTTCCAGACATTAAGAACTGTGTACATTAAAAAGGGTGGAAAAAGGTGGTTCTCGTGCAGAGGTGCCACAAAAAAAAGCTTCTATGTCTTAAAATACTTCCTACATTGGTTCCATTTTCTGAGTGAGTGAAGCACAATTGGTTTTTTAGTATATTGGTGATGACTTGTAGTTATTGGGGTACAAAGCAAGGAATATAAAGAAGTACTGCAGGATTTTATTTCTATTGCGGACCAAGCTTATGTCTGTTTGTCTATTTATGTCAATGTCCAAGTTTTTATAGCTTATATATTTGCCGCCCAGTAATAAAATTGAAAGTTAGGTAGAGCCATGCCACCTTCTGCCTTTAGATACATGGATGTTTTGAATTCCAAATAAATGAGGCTATGATTGAATCTAATTTCTTAAAAAATGATTTATTGAGGTATATTGGAATTTTTTGAAATAGAAAAAGAAGCTTAGGAAGGATATTCATCTTGACAAAGTAAGGATGTTCATCTTGACAATGTTAATTCTTTCAGCTAAAGTGAGATGGAGGGTAGACCATCTATGCAAATCTTGCTTAATTTTTTCCATGCAGACAGCAACATTTTATTAATAAAGAGCTTTATGTTTATTTGTGATGTTTATCCCTAGGTATTTAAATTGATCTGCAATGATAAAAGGGAAGGTGTCCAATCTAATATTGTGTGCTTGAGAATTCACTGGAAAGAGCAAACTTTTGTTCAAATGAATTCTGAGACCAGAAATCTTTTGAAATTCTGTTAGTGCTCTTAGGACTGAAGGCACAGTATTTTGTGGATCGGATATATACAGTACCATATCATCTGCATATAGAGAAATTTTCTGTTCAAGTCCTTCTTTGCTAATCCCCTTTATCTCATAAGTACTTCAACAGTGAGCTGCCAGTGGCTCAATGGTGATTGCAAAAAGCAGTGGTGACAAGGGACATCCTTGTCTAGTACCATGTTCTAGTTTGAAGTAGTCTGAATTAATGTTGTTAATACAAACTGAAGCTCCTGGACTGGAATACAGTAGTTTGATCCATGCACAAAAGTTCGGGCCAAACCCAAATTTCTCTAATATGGTGAAAAGGTAGTTCCATTCAACCATATCAAATGCCTTTTCTGCATCCAACGATAATAATATCTCCGGGGTGTTAGACTTTGTGGGTGAATATATTATTCTAAACAGACATCGAAGATTGGAAGCTAAGTTTTCATTTTATTTTTAAATGTTTGTGTGTTGGATGGCTGTAGTACTAATCAGTTTGTGAAATCAAATAAAAAAGAAGCTGTGTTACAGTAGGTATGCATGCGACTTCTGCATGTGACTGCTACAGCACTGTGATTTCACGCTGGCCTTGCAAAGCTTCATGGAGCACTTGGAAAAATTGTGTGTCTGAGCTGGCTGGATGGTGAAAATATTCAGCAAACAAGGTCAACGGCATGTGCAATGCAAAAAAGCTTTGGCGAATTTCCCCAATCAACACCATTTTCAATATTGTTTCAGGTTACTTCTTTTCTGTTGGTTGCATTTGTTCACCCTTGAAGAACATTGTACCAAAAATTTTGTTATCTTGTCCTGCATGAAAAAATAAGATTGAAAATTTTTCCCCAGCCATCATTATATACAATGATTTTATACATCTTTTTTACACAGACGTTGTATGTAACTTGTGACTTTTTTCTCTTTCTTTTGATTTGAATTAATAAATAGAGAGAGAGATTGGGAGCATGTACAGATACAGTGCTTTTCTGCACCCATTACACGATGAACCACCTCAGGATCCCAAATTAGGACCCGAGCATATGTGTTATTTTGGAAAATTAAAAGTATGGAAATTTCAGGCTTTCTTAAGTTTATTCTCTATCAGACTACACTATTGTTCATTGAATACATTAACAAAAATATGTTAAAAAAGCACTAGATACTGTATACATAGGAAAACTAAATGCACACACACTCACAAAAACTATATTACCTTGTTAAAATCCCCAAATGTGATAAATATTGAGCATCCCTAATCTAAAATTCTAATATATGAAATGCTCCATCATCTGAAACCTTTTGAGTGCCAACATGACTCAGACTTCGTTCTTTTACTTATGTATTTTTTTTACTGCTGAGCAGTAGTGAACAACATATGTGCAGTTTCCAAATAGATTTACTCATTCTGGGTGAGGGTGGTGGGGTTGGTCTGCTGTGAAGCATCAAGTGGCTTGAAGAAACAACACATGAAAGATGACCGGGGCTGTGGCTACCCGTGATGCACCGAGTGCTGTGAAGCACCATCACGCTGTGGAATATAAGGGTATTTGTCCCCCATGAAGTGCTGTGACATGGGACAGTTACTGCATGGCAGTTTCGCGGCAGTTCAAATGGTAAATTATATATCAGGCATCTCCTTTATAAAACTTTGCTTGAATTCTAGCATGAAAATATGCATATGCCAAAAAATGGGAAAATCTGTACACCAACAAAAAACAAAATTGATTTATAAAACCTGGTGTACACACATTTCTGCATAATTTACCTTTATAAATCAAAATCATCTTGTAAACGTGCCTCAAAACTCATACTCACATTGCAGATTAGTTGTGCGTTAATGGAATGTCACTGCTTACAGTTAACAAAAGAAGCTTTATTTTTGCTAAGTGCCCTTATTAAATATAAGTGCAGTAAACCGTTCCAGTTATGTTAGGAAAACAGGACACTCTATTGATTTGCCTTTTTATGTTCTCAAAAACATGTTATGTCTTATGTATGTACACCCACACTATGCCACAATTTAGTGCCTCACCAGTTAAAGGCTTGAAGCATAGCAGGCATGATGGAGAGAAGGTTGATTGAGATATTCCAGATCTGTCGGCCAACTCCCTGAGAACTGACAACAGGCAGCACACAGTGTATAAATTGACAAAAAACAAAAAAGCCCTTCAGTGCAAATATGCAGCATTGGCCCACTTGAAAGGAAAGTACAATACAGTCTGTACATCATTATTTGTCACTTTTGAGGTTTAACATATTTGTCACATCCATACAGATCAGTGAAAATGAACTATTTTATGCATAAGTCATCTTTAGCTGGTTTGATTTAATTTCCCTTCTTGTTCAAGTGTGTTGATATCTCATATACAGTATATGCAAATATTCCAAAATCTGAAAATATCCAAAATCCAAATACCTCTGGTCCAAGGCACTCCTGATTAGTGATACTCAGCCTGGTTAGGGGGAATTAAGAATTACTATTTAGTGTTTGCCTTCTATAAGATGTCTTGCTTCTTCTTTTTTTTGTTATTACTGTTTATTTGACATGCGTAATGGGTTGTTTACTGTGCACTTAGAATTTAGTCTTTATGATATGACTGGCTGTGCATGAGGCTCTTCTTAGGCTGTGGAATATTTCTATGAGCAGAGTTAATGTGGGTGAGACATACCTGTATGTGTGTGTGTTCTAAGACTATAGGACATAACAGAGCAGCAAAACTTGAATACTGAGTACTTTCGAGACTGAAAGTTGAGAGTTAACAGTTTTTGTGCTGTTTAATATTATTCATGATGAATCAGCTTGCCTGATTATTTTACTTAATAAAATTGGTTTACTTCTGACACACAGGGTACTGTAGTTATCACTATTCTCTGTTAGAGTTTATTAAAACTTTGATAATCTAGTTAGATGTAATGTTCGCAAGAATATCTAGAACGCTTATAACTTTATTTTGAATAACCCCCTCCACCCCTTTGATTGCTCACAGGTCATCGTTTTTGTAAATTACCTTTTGGCACAAGGAATATAGGACCGTACATAGTCATGCATGGCATCTTATCTAACCTGACTATAGATTTACCTAGTTTTAAGAATTTCTGAGAAATGTGGAAATGTAACATTCTCAAACCTGCTAAATCAATTTGAAGGTTGTGTTGGCCAGTCTGTGATTGTTAGCTATTTCAGCATATGTAAACACATTCAATTGAAAATAGGCGCACTTACTCTTTCCTATGTGCTAGTATTATTCAGTATGTGAGTTTGAAATTAAAAGTGACTATTTTTGCTGATATATATTACAGGTGAATACAAGTTTAAGTATAGGAAGTTAGGCATATTTTTTACATATTGTGCTTGTATCATTTTGTTGGGGTATAATACTATTGGGTGTGTTAAAGAATAAGTTTCCTTTGAGATTTGAAATTTAAAGAACTTGAGAAACCCCATCCATTTACACATTAATACAAGTATAAAAGGCAAAGGGGTGTGACATATTCATAATGCAAGGCTAACAGCTTTGCAGCATCACCTCTGTTTTGCCACAAAACTTTAAACATGTTGATCGTATATCTTTATTTCTAATGAAGTACAATTGTGACATATCTATTCTGATACTAGATATATTATTCCTAACTTTTCGGTCATTGAAAATGAAACCATTGCATTACTCTATAGATAATGTGATAAAAGTATGAAAGTACATTAGTAATTTAAAATTTCACAGCATAAAGGCGAATATTCATACGTTTATATGTATGAGAGTGTATGCATTAAGTAACATTTTTGTTTTGATTAGATTTGCCTTTAATGTTGCATTATCAAATTTCCAAAATTGCTCTTGTCAGTCTCTAAAGTCTTAGACTGCACATGTACTTAGCAAATACTAGATGTGTACATTAAATTACCTTTAAATGCTCTGTCAGTGTGGCTATTATAGAAAAAGTGCATATTGTAATATGTGATGCACTGTATTTATGATGCTTAAGTTAGACAGTTGCAAAAATTTTGATTAACTCATGTACAGTTTATTTTTACATTCAGAACAAGTAAATTCTATCAACTCTTTCTTTGAATTATATTAAACAGGTATATGTAGAGAGAAGGAAGGAATTGGTTGGAATGTTAGGCCTGTGAATCCAGACTGTTGTTATTAAAATGTTTCCTCTGTTGTTGAACACCAGTAAAACATACTGCAGTACTCAGCTGATATCATGCTTCAGCTGAGAGATAACAGGAATTTAGATCAAAGATGCACAAAGCATAGTTTATTTTGGTTTTAACAATGGCCATAAGAATGGCTCGCTGCCCTCGAGGCGACCTCAGTTCCATAACATACTCATTCCAGAGATATACATAAAGGAAAACATAACATTAACAATCCTTTCTGATTGCTTACAACAATACAATACATCCTTCAGATGCCTTAATGGAACAATATGCATTTTGATTTATGAAAAATCTTTTTACCACATATACACGTGTTTTGATTGCTTTTAATCCACTCCAGTGAAATGTGCATTTACAGTATTACATTTTTTGTCTGTTGCATGAATTATGTTTTAAGAATGGCCAGTATAATAACTTGACATACTGTTTTCTCACTGAGTATAAACCAGGAAACAACCCTGTTCAGGGTTCCAGTACATCATAAGCCCTGCTCATGCACCATGTACAATCACAGTGGTACTAGTATGAGAATTGACAATAAACCTAACCTGCATAAACCTTTTAAGTGGAATGAATTTGGGAGTAAAAATTGGAGTACATGGAATACATCAATTCAGAGTCATGAGGTATTTATCCCAGCAGTATCAGGCAGAAGCCAGAGATGCTCAGGGCTGTGTTTTAGGTGGTATGTATTTTGTATACAGCAATAAGCTGGTGCAGTGGTTAGTGCAGCTGCCTCATAGGCAGACTGGGTATGAATCCTGTCCTCTCTACAGTGTGCCTGCATTTTTCCCATGTTTGTGTTAGTGTTTCTCTTGAGCCATTGATTACTGATATCCATTTATCAAAAGATTTTAAAAGAATTGCTGCATACAATGTTGAAGTGAATTAATTTATAATTCTTTATTTATTTGTCACATACATGGTTATATAGGACAACACACAGTGAAATGCATCTTTTTCGCATACCCCTTGGGGTCAGAGTGCAGGGTCAGCCATTGTACAGCGCCCCGGGAGCAATTGAAGGTTAAGGGCCTTGCTCAAGGGCCCAGCAGAGTAGCATCTCTTTTGGCAGTGATGGGGATTTGAACAGGCAACCCTCGGGATGCCAGCGCAGATCCTTAGCCTCAGAGCCACTACTCCACCCTAATTTATTAAATCACTATGGCTTTTCAAAGGGGACACACTGAAACCGAGAGATCTGTAGTGTTTTTTTGTTTACTTCTGCACAGTGGTCTACATTAATTGGCTGCAAGGATAACCCTAGCCATACATAAGCTAGAATCTTTGTGAAAATATGGAAACAATCCTGTGCTTAGTCACACACTGCATTTAAGGTGACAGCTGTAGTGACCAAGGAGTGTTGAGATTTTAGCAACTAGAGTCTTTAAGTGTGATATGCCTTCTATCTTGAGCTTGTGGACTTTGTTTTGAGAAGTAAATCTGACACTGCCTTTAGGGAATAACCCTTCCCATAGGAAATGCACACATAATATTCAGATGCATTTGAGGACTTAGTAACTTTATTTTGAAAGTGGAAAATTTTTATTTTTTGTTTACTTTCTTAAAGAGAAAAAATAAAAAAATAATAAAGTTGTACAAAGGCATGTATCACATGTTTTTGAATGACATTCTATTATATCATGTAGGGTAATTCAAACCTGAATCTAAACAGAATGTTTGTATGATGCCATTTTAAGCTTTGACTGTGGTGGAAAAAATATCTTTACACTGTATTTATATATTTAAACATGTATACTCCATATATAAATGTAATGACACGCTTCCCTTCTCCTGCAAGGACTAATTTAGTGTGATTCATCTTATTTTTTTTTTTAAAAAATGTATGTATACCTGTCCTGCGGTGGGTTGGCACCCTGCCTGGAATTGGTTCCCTGCCTTGTGCCCTGTGTTGGCTGGGATTGGCTCCAGCAGACCCTGTTTGGATTCAGCGGGTTGGAAAATGGATGGATGGATGTATGTATACCTTTTTTATTGGTATATCTTGAACGTGATTCTAATAGCAACTTATTTGGCTTATTTCTGGACCTGTTTTGACTACAAGTCAATAAAAAAAATTATATGAGTTCCTTTTTTGCAGTTAAAGATTTTCTTTACATTATTTAATTATTTATTGCTCCTGCTATTTTATTATTAATTGGTACCACCTGTCTAAAAGGTACAGACACTCCCCAATAACTACCCTTCCATTCCGACCAAGAATTAGGCACCAAAGTTACCCACTAATCAAAATTATCTAGGAAAAAAACTGAAATAAGTATATAGTTACTTCTGTGTTCATAAGTCACACAGGTCTTTTGGAAGAACAGCCATCCTAAGTCATGACACTTCCACCACCAAGGTAAAAGTAAGATGATTTGGTATTTTTGTCACTGATGGTCAGAAAGAAACATTTTACATTCATCTGTACAAAAATATCCTTCCATTTTCCTTTCTTTGGAAAACTTAATATGAGCATTAATACTCCTTTTTTACGAGAGTAAAGGTATTATAGTTTTGCCTGGGCTTTCTGTTTTTAGGTTTTGTTCTTTTTTTCTGTAGATTTCTTTTAAGATTCATTCGTGATTTGTGCTAAAATATTTTTTATATTGAATCTTTTTTTAGTATTTTCTTGTTTATTAACCATTTTATATTTTCCTTTGTATCCTCTTCTTATGGTAATCCTGTTACCAAGATTTCTTGCACTTTGTATGTTGATCCTAATGTGCAGCTAATTAGGCTGAATGTAGTGGCCTATTTAAAGGTGCTGAAGCATAAATATTTTCTGCTCATGTTGTTGGTTGTCATTTTGTTATCCTGTTTATTGTAAGTTTGTTGGTCCCTTGATCATTTTTTGTTTGGATTTCCAGTTGTTTTTTTTAAATTTCGCTTTTTTTTGTGTTGGGTGATTTTTGCAGATTTGGTTTTGTTATTTTTGTTTTTTTTACCATTTGTGTTTACTTTATTTTTATATATTTTTTGAAATTTTGGAAACTTTTAAAATTTTTATGGGTTTGTTTTTTGTATTTTTTTTTAAACTTAAGAAAATACAATACATAAATAACATTTTTTTTGTGGGAGGAGTTTTAGGACCCATTCACAATTAAGCATTTTTCAAACATTTTAGCATTAGAGAAAAACACTCCTAAACCACTCGTAAAGTTATTTGCCATTATTTTCAGTGACACTAAGCAGTAAGCAGTTTAGAAGACTCCTGCGTGTAGCAGTTTTCAAGTGATTTCAGTCAAAAGCTTGTTTCAGTGGTAACACTCATAAGATATTGTAAAAATAATTTTTTTTTAAAATAAATTTTTACAAGAAGTTAGTGCCTCTTGGTGGATGAGACGAGAGTGAAGCAGCTCACTGAAAAAAAATGCTGAGTGAAGCAGCTCATGTGCTCTGGTTATATAAAGATGGCCATTAAATAAAATGCCACATAGTTTGCAATCAAGTAATAGGTATACATTTAGTTGTAAGTAAACTTGAATTTTATTGCGTTTACTACAAGTGTTTTAAATATAGGCAACGTGGTAGAGCATGTTCTGCCCAAGTATTTATGGACTGATCTGTATTAGTGAGTGTGCTTAACCACAGATGACTACCCTTTTTAACACTTGTAACCAGTAGGGGCTGTTGCAGCACCCCAAACCTCAGACACAACTTCAGAGACAACAGTTCCTGTAAAAATAAAAGGTTTATTTATATCAAATACTTTGTAAAAAGGCTACAACAATGACATAAATCAACACAATTCCTTTCCTTCTTTTTTCTGTTTCTTCTTCTACTCCTCCAGGTGAGCTTTGTCTACTTCCATATTAACTCCAACTCTCCCAGATGTGGCAGGGTGGTTCCTTTTATCTTGTACCCTGGAGTACTTCTGATGCTAGGGCACCGCCTGATGGAAGTACCTCCCCCTGGTGGCCCACATGGAACCTAACAGGGCTGCGTCATGCAACTACAGGTTCCAGCATGCCCTGCGGGTGTCCACATGGGAATCTTAATCCAAGGGGGCTGCCTTCTAGTGTTTGGCGGGAGAGGGTATTTAATAGTGTTCATCTTCCTCACTCTTTCCATTATACTGGCCAACCTGCTGGATAAGGATTCTTGCCGGGATACCAGTCCATGTGTGCTGTTCATTACACACTGAACGCTAGAAATTTGTCGGTAGTACGTCTTAATTAAGAAAATATGTTTAGTTCTTCTAGTGCTGTGAAGTAAATAACATCCATCTCCTTTTTCCATCGAATGCCTGGGTATTAACATTGACCACTGTGCCACCAGATCACATTGTTTCAAAATATCTATATCATATAATGGAATTAAAACTAAACATATACTTTATTTATAAGTCTCTGTTATTGGATTGCACACAGCACACTATTTTTTGATTGGCTGTGCGATTGCACCATGCAAAGGACTAGCTTATCATCCACCATGTTTGCTTCTTGCTTTACACACAGTGCTGCTGTGATAAGATGCTTATTACTCTAAACTGGATGGATTATATTTACCTCTCAGCACACGTTGAATTAAATGTATACCTATAATATCTGTTCAGTTCTTTCTGCTTAATTACATGCTATGCATGTGCTTAACTTCTTCCTCTCTAGCTATCTCTAGATGACCAGATTGAGCATGTGTACCAACAGCAGCAAACAATTGTTTTTGTGAAATAACGCAGTGACTTTTTTTTGAGTGGTGGGAATAAGCTTCTGTAGGTATCATTAAGACACAATTACATATCACTGTACAAACTTGCTTATGAACATCAGAGTGTAATCCTGGAATTTTTCAGGATACTGCCTGAGTTCTTAATAGATAATCCAGAATTGTCCTCTAGACTCCCTTTATTGAATTTGGTGAACCCAATATCTGCAACTTGTGATGCTGATAACGCCTCCTCTTCAGTATTGTGAGTGCCAGGATTAAAAGCACTAAAGTCATCAAAGACATTCTGGAGACACAACAATCACCTCACAGCACTAGAAGAACTCACAGCCCACCATATAGTAAAAGGAAATGATGTTGGAACATTTTTTCCATGTAAAATGCTTCTTTGAAAATGCTTGAAAAATGGCTGAAAAATACTGGAAAAATGCTTGCAAAATGGAAATAAAAACCCTAAAAATGATAAATGCTGGAAAAACACAGGGAATGTACAATATTCAACTGTGAATGAGCCTTTCAGTTCCCTTTTTCCCTTAAAGTGTAGGCATTAGGCCTGTGTAGTGGCCTCTATTAATGTTTGGGATCTAGTCATAGACCGCCATTGATGTTTTTTTGTAAAATTGTTCCGTGATATTTTAAGTAATCTATCTAAAATTGTGTATTATTAATTTTTTTTTAATGTTAGTACCAAAATATTAAATAAAACATCTTTTTGTAGTCAAATAACTTCGTCTTTTTCCAATCTTGGAATCAAAATGGATATGGTCCTGAAAATGGATGCTCAAGTCAACAGCACAGTAAAATCCTGCTTTTTCCATCTCAGGCGAATTGCCAAACTCAAACCAATTCTGCCTTACCACCTCCTGGAATCAGTAATCCATGCATTCATTACGTCCCGGCTCGACTATTCTAATTCCTGCCTATATGGTGTTAGTAAAGCCACTCTTTCTAGACTCCAATTGGTTCAAAATGCGGCTGCAAGGCTTTTAACTGGAAGCAGCAGAAGCCAACACATTACACCGATTTTAAAAACCCTACACTGGCTGCCGATTAGATTTAGAATTGATTTTAAGATACTCCTCTTAACCTATAAGGCACTAAATGGTCTAGCCCCTGCCTACTTGAGTGTCTTGCTCCATCGTCACAATCCCCCTCGTGTTCTTAGATCCGCAGATCAGCTGCTCCTAACCGTTCCCAAGGCACATTTTAAAGTTCGTGGTGAAAGGGCTTTTTCCGTCTGTGCACCCAGGCTCTGGAACTCCTTACCTTTAGTGGTTAGGCAAGCCGCTTCAGTTGCCACATTCAAATCACACCTAAAAACGCACTTCTTCACATTGGCTTTTAATTCTTAACCTGTCTTATTTCCACTTGCTTTTTGCTATTTCTCTGTTTTATTGGGTCCCCTGACCTGTTTTTAGTGTCTCTGTTTTAATTCTCTCTTAATGTTTGTTTTTAATCTTTTGCTTTTAGTCTTGCTTGTTTTAACTGTACAGCGCTTCGGTCAGTTGTAATGCTGTGTTTTTAAGCGCTTAACAAATAAAAATGGTATGGTATGGTATGGTAAATAATTCCAAGTATCTGTTTTTATGCATGCAATTCACTGTAACATCCACTCCTTGCACTTATGGATTTCATTGGTATTAAGCTTGCTTCATTCATATTGGAGTATGAACAAGCATATAAGCATCAGAAGAGAGATCTGGATATCCTTGGATATGGTTCTGGTCTTAAGCTTTACATTTAACTTAAAATGTTTTCTTGAACTGTGCAATAATTTTGAAGGATGAAAATATTTAGTTACTAGGGAACTCCGCACGCTAAGGAGAAGCGGTCGGATTATCTGCTGGCGAGCTGCATGTTTTGCTTGTCGCTTGTCGTTGTTAAAACAATACTTGTCCTTTATTTCCGGCCCCGGGCATGGTTAAATCTCTTTCTCGCAGGACATGTAACGCTGCTCGCGTTGTGAAGGGGGTCGGCTGAACACATGCTAAGGAGATGCTGTCGGATCATCTGCTGGCTTTCTGCTGCTGTTGCGTTGCCTGTCGATCATTTTAAAGCCTGTACAGCAGGTGTCCTCTTCCCACTTCGCGTCTTTGCCACTCGCATTGTGATGGGGGGAGGGGAGGGGTGGCTGAACGCATGCAAGGAGAAGCGGTCGGATCCTGCTGGCGAGCTGTATGTTTTGCTTGTCACTTGTCATTGTTTTAAGAGCTGGGAGCAAGCTAATGTGTCTCTTCGCGGGACTTCAAATTGTCTTCCAAGAAGATCACGTATCGTCTCCCTAGTCTCCCTCTCAAAGATTTTTTTTTTATAATAGAGAGATAGTAACTGTGGTCCTAAATCTTCCTGGCCCTTTATAGTTTTTGTTTTTTATCAGCAGAGTACCCAGCTTAAGATATTTTTACTATAGTTTTATAATATTTTCTATACTGACAAATAATCAGGACTCATACCAGATACCAGGGCGTTGTGTGAGATTTGGAGAAGCAGTCATAATTGGAAGTATTTAAGTAACCTGGGGTCTTAGTCATGGGTTAATGTAAAGGAAATTATGAAGTCAAACAAGAGATTGGTATGTATTTGAAGGTATTCTTGGCACTGTCATTCAGATGTTGAGGGTAAAATTAAGTATAAACCAAAAGCACAAACATAATACTAGGGCCTAATTAGAGCTGGAGTTAACTATAACAGAGAATTTTTTAATGTAGTGTATCCACCAAGGTGTAATGCACTATGTGGCCGTCGCATATTTCTCACATTGTGTCACTGGAGAGGCTATCACAGTCATGTGACACCTCTAAACTATCTTGCATAAACTGAAAAAGACAAAATGAAAAATAAACATCAGAACAGAATCATGTTAAAAAAACAGAAAAAAACCCACAAAAACATAAAAAAAATTAGTCAATACTGTATAAAACTAATGAAAGAATCAATGTAAATACTCACTATAAGTTGGCCTACGTGAATGATTTCAACTTGCATTTCTCCAGTGATGTGATGTGTATTCCAAATTGTTTTAACAAGTTGTCTTTTTTTTAGATTCATGGTGACAATATTCAGTATTACTTATTTGGAACAATGTGTTTGGATGTTGTAGCAGTGCAAAATCTAGATCTAGAAACAGTTAAATTAAGCCTAATGATAGGGAAGTAATTTACAAAATATTATTAAAAGAAATTAGTGTTAAATATTTGTTATAGAATTTTATGTCTTGGTTTCCCAAACATCGTCAAGCAGCCACAAAACATAAAAGAAACAGTTTGAAAAAGTTTGAAGGAGCTTCAAATGAAAATGTGTGGTAGTACACATGCATATTTTGGATAGTGCTGAGATACATTATATAATCTCACTGACTGTTAAGAAAATATGAACTTTTACAAATCGCATCTTGCATGCTTGGAGAAAAAAGCATCAAATGAAATTTTACTTTTCGGGTAATTAAACCCCTAAATGTCATTTTACAATTCATTATTTAAAGGTTAATTTTATATTAGAGAGTTCTCAAACATAAAGAATTAAATGCTAAATGAAGAATTGGATGAGAAGTCAGTTTCTGTGGAACATTTCATTCTGGTTCAGGAAGTTTTCACAAAAATAATAAGCTAATTATTTGTCTAAGATCCTATGTTTCCTTGAAGGTGTGCAAAAGCAGTGGAACCTCAGGTCACGACCGTAATTCGTTCCAAAACTCTCATCGTAACCCGATTTGGTCGTGACCCGAAGTAATTCCCCCATAGGATTGTATGTAAATACAATTAATCCGTTCCAGACCGTACGAACTGTATGTAAAAAAATTTTTTAAAGATTTTTAAGCACAAATATAGTTAATTATACCATAGAATGCACAGTGTAATAGTAAACTAAATGTAAAAACATTGAATATCACTGAGAAAACCTTGAACAACAGAGAAAACTAACATTGCAAGAGTTTGTGCTATAGTGCTACGAACCGCTCGCTAAAAACACTTTTTTTTTAATGAGTTTTAAGCACAAGGAAAAACATGAACATTTGAAAAATCCGTAATTTAGTAAACAACCAATAAACAGCCACCCCTCCTCGAACCGCCACCTTATCATGGTGGAGGGGTTTGCATGTCCCAATGATCCTAGGAGCTCTGTTGTCCGGGGCTTTATGCCCCTGGTGGGGCCACCCAAGGCAAACTGGTCCTAGGTGAGGGATGAGACAAAATGCGGTTCAACATAACCTCCTATGATGAATAAAAAATTTGGACGGCGTTTTCCCTCGCCCAATCGCGGGTCAATGGGGCCCCCCCTCTGGAGCCAGGCCTGGAGGTGGGGCTCGATGTTGAGTGCCTGGTGGCCGGGCTTGCACCCATGGGGCTCGGCCGGGCACAGCCCGAAGAGGCAACGTGGGTCCCCCTTCCCATGGGCTCACCACCTATGGGAGGGGCCAAGGAGGTCAGGTGCAGTGTGAGTTGGGTGGTGGCCGAAGGCGTGCACCTTGGCGGTCCGATACTCGGCTACAGAAGCTGGCTCTTGGGACGTGGAATGTCACCTCTCTGAAGGGGAAGGAGCCTCAGCTTGTTCGCGAGGTTGAGAGGTTCTGGCTAGATATAGTCGAGTTCACCTCGACGCACAGCTTGGACTCTGGAAGCAATCTCCTTGAGAGGGGCTGGACTCTGTACCACTCTGGAGTTGCCCCCGGTGAGAGGCACCGAGCGGGTGTGGGCATACTTATTGCCCCCCAACTTGGAGCCTGTACATTGTGGTTTACCCCGGTGGACGAGAGGGTAGCCTTCCTCCGCCTTCGGGTGGGGGGACAGGTCCTAACTGTTGTTTGTGCGTATGCACCGAACAGCAGTTCGGAGTACCCACCCTTTCTGGAGTCCCTGGAGGGGGTGCTAGAGGGCATACCTTCTGGGGACTCCCTCGTACTGCTGGGAGACCTCAGTGCTCACGTGGGCAATGACAGTGAGACCTGGAAGGGCGTGATTGGGAGGAATGGCCCTCCCGATCTGAACCCGAGTGGTGTTTTGTTATTGGACTTCTGTGCTCGTCACGGATTGTCCATAAGAAACACCATGTTCAAGCATAGGGGTATTCATATGTGCACTTGGCACCAGGACACCCTAGGCCTCAGTTCGATGATCAACTTTGTGGTCGTGTCGTCGGACTTGTGGCCACATGTCTTGGACACTCGGGTGAAGAGTGGTGAGTTGGCTTCAATGGTGGGGGAGGATGCCAGTCAGGCCTGGTAGGCCCAAACGTGTTGTGAGGGTCTGCTGGGAACGTCTGGCAGAGCCCCCTGTCAGAAGTAGCTTTAACTCCCACTTCCGGCAGAACTTCGACCACGTCCCGAGGGAGGTGGGGAACATTGAGTCCAAATGGGCCATGTTCCGTGCTTCTATTGTTGAGGTGACTGACCGGAGCTGCGGCCGTAAGGTCGTCGGTGCCTGTCGTGGCGGCAATCTCCAAACCTGTTGGTGGACACCGGCGGTGAGGGATGCTGTCAAGCTGAAGAAGGAGTCCTACCGGTCCCTTTTGTCTTGTGGGACTCTGGAGGCAGCTAATAGGTACCGGCAGGCCAAGCGGAATGCGGCTTCGGTGGTTGCTGAGGCAAAAACTCAGGCATGGGAGGAATTTGGGGAGGCCATGGAGAACGACTTTCGGACGGCTTTGAGGAGATTCTGGTCCACTGTCCAGCATCTCAGAAGGGAGAAGCAGAGCAGTGTCAACACTGTATATGGTGGGGATGGTGCGCTGCTGACCTCGACTCGGGACGTTGTGGGTCAGTGGGGGCAGTACTTCAAAGACTTCCTCAATCCCACTAACATGCCTTCCAATGAGGAAGCAGAGCCTGGGGACTCGGAGGTGGGCTCCCACATCTCTGGGACTGAGGTCACCGAGGTGGTCAAAAAACTCCTTGGTGGCAGGGCCCCGGGGATGGATGAGATACGCCCAGAGTTCCTCAAGGCTCTGGATGTTGTAGGGCTGTCTTGGTTGACATGTCTCTGCAACATCGCATGGACATCAGGGACAGTGCCTCTGGATTGTCAGGCTGGGGTGGTGGTCCCCCTCTTTAAGAAGGGGGACCAGAGGATGTGTTCCAACTACAGAGGGATCACACTCCTCAGCCTCCCTGGAAAAGTCTATTCGGGGGTTCTGGAGAGGAGGGTCCGTCGGATAGGAACAGTGTGGTTTTCATCCTGGTCGCGGAACAGTGGACCAGCTCTACACCCTTAGCAGAGTCCTGGAGGGTGCATGGGAGTTCACCCAACCAGTCTACATGTGTTTTGCGGACTTGGAAAAGGCGTTCGACCATGTCCCTCGGGGAATCCTGTGGGGGGTGCTCCAGGAGTATGGGGTACCGGACCCCCTGATAAGGGCAGTTCGGTCCCTGTACAACCGGTGTCAGAGCTTGGTCCACAGTAAGTTGAACCCGTTTCCAGTGAGAGTTGGACTCCGCCAGGGCTGCCCTTTGTCACCGATTCTGTTCATAACTTTTATGGACAGAATTTCTAGGCGCAGCCAGGGTGTTAAGGGGATCCGGTTTGGTGGACTCAGGATTGGGTCACTGCTTTTTGCAGATGATATTGTCCTGTTTGCTTCATCAGGCCGTGATCTTCAGCTCTCTCTGGATCGGTTCACAGATGAGTGTGAAGCGGCTGGGATGGGAATCAGCACCTCCAAATCCGAAACCATGGTCCTCAGCCGGAAAAGGGTGGAGTGCCCTCTCAGGGTTGGGAGCGAGATCTTGCCTCAAGTGGAGGAGTTCAAGTATCTCAGGGTCCTGTTCACGAGTGTGGGAAGAATGGAGCGTGAGATCTACAGGCGGATCGGTGAGGCGTCCGCTGTGATGCGGGCTCTGCATCTGTCTGTCGTGGTGAAAAAGGAGCTGAGCCATAAGGCAAAGCTCTCAATTTACCAGTCGATCTATGTTCCTACCATCACCTATGGTCATAAGCTATGGGTAGTGACCGAAAGAATGAGATCGCGAATACAAGCGGCTGAAATGAGTTTCCTCCGCAGGGTATCTGGGCTCTCCCTTAAAGATGGGGTGAGAAGCTTAGTCATCCGGGAGGGGCTCAGAGTAGAGCCGCTGCTCCTCCGCATTGAGAGAGTCAGATGAGGTGGCTCGGGCATCTGATCAGGATGCCTCCTGGACGCCTCCCTGGTGAGGTGTTCCGGGCACGTCCAACCGGGAGGAGGCCCCGGGGAAGACCCAGGACACGCTGGAGGGACTATGTCTCCCGGCTGGCCTGGGAACACCTCGGGATTCTCCCGGAAGAGCTAGAAGAAGTGGCCGGGGAGAGGGAAGTCTGGGTATCTATGCTCAAGCTGCTGCCCCTGCGACCCGACCTCGGATAAGCGGAAGAGGATGGATGGATGGATGGATGGATGGATGGATGGATGGATGGATGGATGGATGGATGGATGGATTAATAAACAACCAAGAAAAGTAACATTGCAACAATGAACCGATTGCTGTAAACAGAAGTGAAGTGGAGGTTAAAATCCAATAGAAAAAAGTCTTCATTAAATACAGTACAACGAGGTTAAAACAATGCTTGAATCAGTCTCTTTAAAAACAAGCCTGGTGCATTCTTTAACTGCCTTCTCGGCCTTATGCGGCCAGCCCTCTCTCTCTCTCTCGCTTTCTGCACAGGGAGAAACTGAACACGTGCGGAAATCATCGGCGCGCACAAACCGAAAGGGAAACTGGCTTGTTCGTACACTGAGTGTGTGGTCGTGAACAGATGCAAAAGTTTGGCGAACTTTTTGGTCGTAACCCGATTTGTACGTGTTCAGAGACGTTCGTGAACCGAGGTTCCACTGTATGTGTTATTTGAAAAGCTGTAATTTAAACCCATATCCCACTTTAAGTATAATTAAATTATATATGTTTTAGCAAGATTTCATTGTTTATCTTCTAGAAATCTGGGAAATTTCTTACTGACATTGGCTTTAGAAAGTTTCATAAACCTGTTGCTAAATAAATGTTAGATAAGCACAGTGAGGAAGAGAGCATAAAGTGGGGAGGTAGTGATAAAATCTGTGAATTCCTGGATAAGTGCACCCTTTTGCCTTTATAAAAATGCATTAACATTTTTTAACATTAGGAATGTTAAGCAACATAATTGCTTTCATGGAATTATCTTTTTGCCTCAAGTAGTAAGAAAGCAGTTCTGTAGTTTTTTGCATCTGTATCCGTTTTATATTATAACTCCACTGCCAAAGTCTCCTCCTCTGAACACAGAGAATTATCGTTTGCTCCTAGGCACACCACACCTAAGCAGCTGTGAAAAAACTGACAGGCTGGCACTTCCCATGATCAGATAAGATCCCCCTTGCAGCTATTGTAATATAAGCTTTCAGGATACTAATGTGCATCAGACTGTTGGGGGGTCTTAATAGGGTGAGTGAACTTTATCCAGCAAGAAAAGACAAGTAATGTTTGTAACATTATTCTCTGCACACTATTAGATAAATAATTATCAAGAAAGAGGTTTAAAGAACAGTTCACTAGTGTGAATAGGTTTGTCATGAATGTTAGTTATTATTTCTTTTCTCACTTATTTCTTTCAAAGTGTCTTCGGGAAAGCACATTTATAGTCTTGCCACTGAGCACCTACAATGCCATTAACTGTTTAGAAACAGTAGAATGGAATTTTTCATTGTTATTTATATGCTTTCAAAGCCAGCATTTGCATTTTTGTAGGACATCACAATAATGTTGCAATTCAGAGGTCAATGATGCATCTTACTAGCTGTATTAATAATAAGTTGTATATCAGTTTGTATATGTAGAAAAAGCAGAATTACATTTAATATCACCATAATACTTGTGATGTTCTGAATATTTCAGTGTGTTATTGATTATTTGGTCTCTTTTGAGCATTTGCACTACTCTATGCCTGGATCATCTTTGATAAATGAAATGTTCATTTAGGGCAATGACATGCACAGTTTGAAGTTATGAAAAATATTAAAGTTGTTTACTGTACTCTATACAAATATTAATTTTATGCACACTTTATGTGTTATTGATTTTAATAAAACAATGTTTCAATAGTTAGGATTTTGCCCAGAACTGGTTTGTTTTACTTCTCTCTCTGATTGCTCCCCATAACCAAGACCAGAAATATGAGTATTATGAAAATGGATGGAGGAAATAATGATCCACCTATCTGAGGTGCAAGAATTAGTGATATACTACTTTAGTCTGAACTAATACAGACATTACCTTTTTAATAGTTAATCTGACCTGACTGAGTTTCCTAATGTGTCTACTGTTTGAATAAATTAATGTCTGATTTGCAATAGAAAACTACTTAACTATTCTATTTCTTTTTGTGTTGTTATTATGAAGGATGCTATTTGCTCTTATTCCTTGTTTTTTATGTGTTATCTTCAAATAATCCCACTCTTTATATGTATCGTACCCTGATAATGAAGAGGTTTACTATTTAAAAATTCCTTGTTGTCAATGCCTTTTTTCAGTACAATCAAGTCATGTCACTTTATTGTAATCATAGTCATATACAAAGTACATGGTGTAGCAGGGAAAATTATGAGGCAGAGCAAAAGCCAAATGTTTGGGGTGCCAACTGGGCAAAACCCTGTTTAATTCCAACAAAAATATAAGAAAAGTTAATAAAATTACATGCTGTTTATTGTTCTTTGTTAAGGATAATTCCAGTGCACCAGTGCTCTCTCCGAGTTGCACTTGGTTTCTTTCTCTCTTTCCCCATTGTTCACTGTCGTGGCCAGGTCTGAAATGAGAAGCCATTTTCTGGGAGTGTCTCTGTTTTATACAAGTGGACTGGAAATGGCGGGGATACCTTGGTTTTGTTGCCCTCTAGAAGCAGTTTCTCGTGGCTGTGTGGCGAAAAGGAGACAACACTGTTAGCAACAGCATCCCTTCTGGTCCCGGGATGCTGTTACTATTACTTTACCTTAAGTGAGCCTGGAAGGCGACCCTCTGACACACATGCATGACAATGGTGATCTGAAATTATGTGCCTTCAGGCCCATGGTGTAATTTACAACAATACAAAGCTGCATAAAGTGCCACACATTTCACAACAAAAGTGCAGAAGACAAGACAGTGCAAAACAGGGTGTTGTATAATAACACATGTAAGAAATTATTAGATTAAATTATTAAATAACTAGGGGGCTCCGCCCCCTGCTCGCTTCGCTCGCCAACCCCTGGCGTTGGGGCATGACAAAGAGTGAGATGTATGAATTAGATATAGAATAGTGTGCAGGTTTGGATGATGCCTATATAACTACAAAATAGAGTGTTTGGCATAGAGTAATGTTTTATTGGAATATTTCTTTGTATACAACATTAGTAGTAAAGATGGTGTCTTGTCTTTGAATGAGTCTTCCTTGGCATGGATCATTTTTAATTTTAACTTTAATGTGAGATGAACGTCGAACACATGAGAAGGCAAAATAAAGTTGTGCATGTCCAAAAACGGGTTCAGAGAGGTAGATGCCAACCTTGTCCATGGTTTGTCCTTGTGATTTGTTGCTGGTCATGGCAAATGCAGGTTTAATGGGGAACTGTCGGTGTTTCAATGTAAAAGGTAATTCTAGGTCAGAACTCGTAAGGTCAATTCCAAGAATGAGAACAGTATTGTTAGCATGTGAATCTGAAAGAACTGTTGCTTGAATAACATCGTGTGTTATGGTGTTGACGACTAACCGTGTGCCAATGCATAAACCCTGTTTAGTGTTAAGGTTTCTTAATAGCATGATTATTGTTCAGTTTTTAAGGGTAAGGTTGTGTTGTGGTCATCCATCCGGGTTAATAGTGTTCAAATATTCTAATGGGAAATTCAGATGTTCATTGTCGTCATCAGAGTCAACTTTGTCAGAGCTTAGAAAGAGCCGTGTCTCTCCAGGAAGTAATGAAATGACCTGGTTAATAATGTGATTAACATTAATATTTTTTGGACATAATATAGTGCGTTGTGTTAACCACATATGCGAAAGCAGTATGGGCCATTGCCTTTTGGTGTCCTGTTATGTTCTCTGGTAGATGCAAAAGCAAATGAACTATTGTAGGATCTAATGCAGTTCATAAAGTTTTTACTTTCAGGCACATCCTTAGTTAGAAGCTTCTGTAGATATTCAGGATATGAATGTAAAGGAGGCAGTCTAATCTGCCCCTTTTGACAACAACGTGTAAATTCATTATTTGTATTGCCAGTTGTTTCTTCTGTGAAGTTAAGTGAATGACAATGATTGCAATGACATTCATTAATCCCAATGAATTTTCCTCAATAGTGGACTCATTATTGAAAGCGTTGTCAGCCAACTGGCGTAAGAGTTTAGCAGACGTCTGGTGTTGATGTCTGCGACGGGCATGTTTTGCTTGTGGTGTTTGAGTGCCGCGTTGTTGCATGTCCATTATTTGTGACGCGCTATTTTTGGGTTTTAATTGATCCGCCTCCGCTTTGCGCAAAGTCCGTTTCACTCTACGTCGTGCATTGTTTGTATCGTGCCTTGTCCGTTTTTGTATGTGGTCAGTTGAGCTTTCTGCTTTTTGAGTCCTGCTTGCTTGTTTTCTGGCCAGTCATATGCGCGTTGCTTTGCTCCCTTTTTTGTATGTCTGAGACGCAAGCTCTTTCTTTTGAAATCGTGCTTGTTTTGATGCAGCACTTTGAGACGCGCGCTGTATGCATCTACGTTCAATGTGTCTGTTCATTTGGGCACGTCTCTGTAACGGGGTTACTTGAGCTTTGCGTTTTTTGATCCGAGACATTTTTTCTCACGTATTTTCCGAAGCGCATTGTATGCGCCGCCGTGTATTCTTTTTGTTTCATTCGTGTTCGTGTGTTTGGTTCCGTTATCCGATCCGAATAGTTTTGTACCCGTGACCGTGTATGCATGACTTGTTTGTTCCTCAGCGTGCGAAATATGGATAAGTATTAAGGAGGATCGCACTCACTGTTAATATGGAGCCTTTTCTCCAGTTGAACGGTTAATAGTGCTTTATTTTAATGAGATCCACCTATGCTGCCTAGTGTGAAGGTTTTGAGATGACGTATGTTTAATATGGACGTTTCCTTTAGATATGTGGCTTTGGGTGTCACTTCTTATTGATTGGGGGGGGGGGGGTGTGTGGGTGAGGATTGTTGTTGAGCGAGCGTCTTCTTTCGTTTTGTGTTCCAGGGGGCTTGTTGAATCCCCCTCTTTGTGTGTGTCCCGTCCGTTGCTTGTAGGGTGTGTGGGGTGGTTTTGTGTTCTTTTTTTTTGTGTTCCAGGGGCTTGTTAAATCCCCCTCTTGGTGTGTATCCCGTCCGCCCTTTCTTGCGCCTGCGCAGTACGTCTTTTTGCAGCTACGGCCCATGGCCGGATGTGCCTGCGTCCATCATCCGGTTTAGCATTCTCGGTTAGTAATATGGATTTTCATAGTTGTTGGGTGTTTAAACTAAGTTTATACATTAACCTAGATCCAAAAATTAGAATACAGTAACAAAGTTTAGGATTGTAGTACTAAGGTGTTGTACCATGTTAGCCATTATGAATATAGTGAGAAATCAAGCAAAATGACACCTTTTATTGGCTAACTAAACAGATTACAATATGCAAGTTTTCGAGACAACTCAGGCCCCTTCTTCAGGCAAGATGTAGTTGATTACATTGATCAATTGATTACATCTTGCCTGAAGAAGGGGCCTGAGTTACATTAATTGCGCAATAACATTACAATACATCCTTCTTTCAACAGTAATTTGGCTGGTGGAAGACCGGACAGTGTTAACGCTTATAGATATTCTATGGGATATTGTAAATTGATGTTTTTATCTTCCGCACCATCATCACCAACTGCTTCAGCATAGTCTGTTGATACGCATTTAATCAATTTGCCGTGTAACTGATCAACAATTTTCATGTTAATTCGTTTGACTTCATCGTTTCTCGCTGCCATATTTAGATGAATGGGTGATTCTAAACTGGATTTTCGTAAGTGTGTGTGTTCATAAGCAAGCCCTTTAATGGACTGGTGTCTCTCCAGGTTAAGTGCTGGAATGCACCTGATGACCTGGTGTTGTTTGAAAATAGTTGTTTGACTTGAAAGAATCTCATGGCAAAAGTCTCCATCTCACGTGACTTGCTTCCAAAGGTTGTAAGTATGGCGTGATTTGAAAGAATCTCATTGTAAAAGTCTCTGTCTCGTGGGACTTCCTTCCAAAAAGTCACGTCTCATCGTAGGATTTTTTTATTATAATAGAGAGATGTGCTGTCATATTTTCTGAAGGAAAATGTGTAACATTTTTACTTTAGTAATTAGCTTAAGGATGTATTTTAAAATTGCATGTTTTATCCTTGTTAGATAAAAAAAGTCTCAGGGAACATGATATTTACAGTATTAATAAAGTGAAAGACAGTGATTGAAAATATGGAAAAAAATACAATATTTAAAGAAATATAGAAACTAACCTGAAATAATAATTGCTAATATATTTATTAAGATATTTTAACTTTATACAATAATGACATAAACAGTTTGGCTAAATCATTTTCCAGGTGCACAGTTGCAGCAACATAAAAGGCCATCCTCCACTGAGGATTTCCTTTTGACTCTGGTATAATAATAGATTCAGCTCTAATGAAGCTTGTCAGTTTTGCTTACTTTCTGGCAAAATTCTTAAGAAAACATCCTCTGATCTCATGGTTTTAGGCCATTTGTATCAATCACAGTGAACAAGCCTTTAATCAACATGACCTCTTATGAACCTTTGAGTCCAAAAAAATTCTTGCTTGAACTGCCAGGTTTTCAGTTAAAAGGTGGTTTTGTAGATGTATTTTTCGTACGGTTTCCTCACTGCTCACATAGAATGTCACAAGATTGACACAACATTAGTAGTGCATGTTGCAGCCATCAGTGGTATGCAGGTTTGTGTTTTTATTATTGTTAAGCTCTTCAAAGGAGGGAAACCCCTCCTAATTATGAGTACCTCTCACTATTCAACTGTTTACATAACAGTACAACCACTGGAACCGGCATCAGCCTCAGTACTCAGAGACGCTGGTTGATGCAATCATAATAGCCAGTTAAAGTAGTTATGGTCTTCCATTTATTACTTTCTCAAATTGAGATTTATGTGCTTCTCATTAAATTTCCATTTTGGACCCACTGATATAGTGTAATAATAATTAAATAAAAAAGAGGACAATTAGTTTTATTGTAATTGTAATTGAAATCAATGGATGTATTGTAAGTAAAAAAAAACAGAACAATTCCAGAGAAATGAGAGAGTGAAAAAGAAAGAAGGAATACAAAGTGGAAGACTGGAAGAAATATGAAATAAATCAAGCAGATGCAGGCAGAGGAAACTTAGAAATTAGTGGTACTATCTTGTATTGCAAAACAACTGTTGCAGTTTATTGAGGGGACCTACAGTAAATATTAACAGAAATCATTGACATCTAGTATACAGACTTTGATGCTATTCAGTGTTGGTGTATGTTTAAATATTACATCTTAGTCCTGCCTGTGAATATTCTTACTTCAGCAGTGCTGGGTGTAAATGTCTTAAAGCAAAACCTGAAAATGGTGTCAGCCTGAACTTGTGACACTTTGCCGAGACCTTGCAGTACCAATTAAAAGCCTGCATGTTTCAGTTGCGGGAGAGAAGGGTCATTTTGCATGTTCTAATTGCAGGGTATCAGTGTAGTATCACATAAAAAAATTTGCTCTGTAACAAGCATTCTAAACTAAACAGTGCTTTAATGAAAACTGGCCCCTAGTTCCAAAAGACCTTGTAAAATGCTACTCTTTAAGTGGGAAGTCATTAATAGCTTGGAATTGCCAAGCTGTATGAGAGTTTGCCATACCGTTAATTCCACTGGTCTTTGTCTATTGTGTTCTTTCACCCTGTGCTCCTGAATCCTTCTTTGGTGGTTATTAATGGGTCATCTCAATATGAGGTTCACATTGAGTACAGGACAGATTGCTGTTATGCTGATAAAGATACAACCCTCAGAAATGTCCCTTGGGCATTTGTTTGTAATTTCTAACTTATAGGGTGATTCCTTAAAAGCAAGTTGGATCTATTTATTTTGAAAAGAGAAAGCCGATTCTGCATCTGCCATGTAAATTTAAAAAAATGGCAATTTTATGTGTTGTCTATCCAAAGTGTGAACAGTGGGATCTTTAAATCATTTTGATATAAAGTAGTTCTTTGTTCTTTTTGTTGCTAAACTAAGTTATTATGTATAATTTTTAAATAAAACTTTGTTAATTAACTGTGCTTCATATTTATTTTATACTACAATAATGGCTTGCAGGATTGATAGTTAAACTGTAAGGTATTCTTGACTTTTAAATAAACTATATACTGAATAGTTTTTTAAAGCATTTTTTACTGTTATTTTTAAAATTGTCTTTATTTCTACATTTTATTACTTAATTATAGATGGATCTTTTAATGTAACAAGAAAGAGCTTTGTTTATATCTTAATTTAACTTAATCTGTTGCCTGGTAGTTGTTAGTGTCAAAATGTTTAGATGACTTCTTGTGTTATTTTTACATTTATTATTGTAATGTAATTTTGCCTCATGACGTAGTTTGGGAAGTCAAGGCTGTCTGGTTGTCAAGAAGAAGGCCAGTAAACTTCATCCAATTATATGTGTGCTTCAGTAGCTGTTTGCTTCTTTTAAAATAATCTCTTGTTTCATTTGACCTTATGCAAACTAAAGTTGACAGAATCAAAAATGGGAACTGTTTCATAGCAAAAAATACCAACATGTGCATTGTTTTAAATATCATATTTTTGATAATTTTGCTATGTTTGATGGTCTGGTCTTTTTCATAGCTATAAGTCTTTCAAAAACTATTGTTTCATCAGAAATATTTTTTGTCTCCTGCAAATGTATTTAGCCTGATTATTCAAACTATATAAAAAAAGCTGAAAAATGTGAACATGTTGTAAAATGTAGCTGTGTTTGGTGCATTGTTGTTTGGTGCATTGTTGTTACTTATCTCTCTATTATAAAAAAAATCTTGCGATGAGACGTGATCTTCTGAAGAGAGATAGAGAGACACTTAAGAGAAGCAGAGACACTTTCACTTCCCATGACACGGTTAAGTCACTTCATACTGACATCCATTGGAAGCATGTTCCTGTGAGACGGTGACCTAGGCAAGGAAAGTAATAATCAGCCCGGAACAAGAGGAATTGAAATCCTTGCAGGTCCAAACGAGGTCAGGAATAAAAGACAAAGAGTAAAAGACATAGTAGAACTTCATAAAGATGTTCAAAAACGTTGGCGCCATACACATGCAGAGCAGGTTACAGATTATGAAAGCAGTGGAATTCGAAAGGCTCAAAAAAAACCTTGGTGCGATACTCACGCAGAGCAAGTTCAAAAATATGACAGTACTAATATTCGAACATGTCAAAAAAAGATTGCATTTGCACAAACAAACAGTAATTATTACTAGGTGAAATAACGGTACAGCAAAAAGAGACTAAATATATGGACATAGGTGATATGTCGGAAGTATGTACAGCGGGGCAAAAAAGTATTTAGTCAGCCACCAGTTGTGCAAGTTCTCCCACTTAAAAAGATGAGAGAGACCTGTAATTTTCATCATAGGTATACCTGAACTATGAGAGACAAAATGACAAAAAAAATCCAGAAAACCACATTTATTTGCAAATTATGGTGGAAAATAAGTATTTGGTCACCTACAAACAAGCAAGATTTCTGGCTCTCACAGACCTGTAACTTCTTCTGTAAGAGGCTCCTCTGTCCTCCACTCGTTACCTGTATTAATGGCACCTGTTTGAACTCGTTATCAATATAAAAGACACCTGTCCACAACCTCAAACAGTCACACTCCAAACTCCACTATGGCCAAGACCAAAGAGCTGTCAAAGGACACCAGAAACAAAATTGTAGACCTGCACCAGGCTGGGAAGACTGAATCTGCAATAGGTAAGCAGCTTGGTGTGAAGAAATCAACTGTGGGAGCAATTATTAGAAAATGGAAGACATACAAGACCACTGATAATCTCCCTCGATCTGGGGCTCCACGCAAGATCTCACCCTGTGGGGTCAAAATGATCACAACAACGGTGAGCAAAAATCCCAGAACCACACGGGGGGACCTAGTGAATGACCTGCAGAGAGCTGGGACCAAAGTAACAAAGGCTACCATCAGTAACACACTACGCCGTCAGGGATTTAAATCCTGCAGTGCCAGACGTGTCCCCCTGCTTAAGCCAGTACATGTGCAGGCCCGTCTGAAGTTTGATAGAGAGCATTTGGATGATCCAGAAGAGGATTGGGAGAATGTCATATGGTCAGATGAAAAAACTCTACTCGTCGTGTTTGGAGGAGAAAGAATGCTGAGTTGCATCCAAAGAACACCATACCTACTGTAAAGCATGGGGGTAGAAACATCATGCTTTGGGGCTGTTTTTCTGCAAAGGGACCAGGACGACTGATCCGTGTAAAGGAAAGAATGAATGGGGCCATGTATCGTCAGATTTTGAGTGAAAACCTCCTTCCATCAGCAAGGGCATTGAAGATGAAACGTGGCTGGGTCTTTCAGCATGACAATGATCCCAAACACACCGCCCGGGTAACGGAGTGGCTTCGTAAGAAGCATTTCAAGGTCCTGGAGTGGCCTAGCTAGTCTCCAGATCTCAACCCCATAGAAAATCTTTGGAGGGAGTTGAAAGTCTGTGTTGCCCAGCGACAGCCCCAAAACATCACTGCTCTAGTGGAGATCTGCATGGAGGAATGGGCCAAAATACCAGCAACAGTGTGTGAAAACCTTGTGAAGACTTACAGAAAACGTTTGACCTCTGTCATTGCCAACAAATGGTATATAACAAAGTATTGAGGTGAACTTTTGTTATTGACCAAATACTTTTTTTCCACCATAATTTGCAAATAAATTCTTTAAAAATCAGACAATGTGATTTTCTGGATTTTTTTTTCTCATTTTGTCTCTCATAATTGAGGTATACCTATGATGAAAATTACAGGCCTCTCTCATCTTTTTAAGTGGGAGAACTTGCACAATTGGTGGCTGACTAAATACTTTTTTGCCTCACTGTAGATATTGTAAGGCTTTAAAGTTTAAGTTGGAGACTTGTAGATCGTCTAATTTGTGTTGCCATCAGGGAAAGTACTGCTGCTTCCCAATGAAGAGGCGCTTTCGCAAGAATTAAAAGATTTGTTGTTTGGTGAAAGTGAAGTCCACAAACACTACAGGCAAAATATATGTGTGTACAATAATCTTTTCGCGTTAGCATCATTCAATGCACAAAACATTAATGTACACAATAATGGACCATATGCTATGAGAATCTGTGTTCCCACAACAATTACAGCTACAACAAGTTTCATTTCGAAAAAAACACAATTTATTCAGGTGTATCTTTATGATCATGGAGAAGTGATGCAACATAGAATCGAAAGAGTTAAACGATCTGACGTAATAGAAATTATACAGCCAATAATGGATACAAATCTATACGTCCAAAAGTTATCAAAGAGAGTAGATATTCATGTATATCCAAAGGCAAAGCATGATTTGTCATTTATGTCAAATATATCCCCACATGCCAACCCGTTACTCCTTCCTTTGCTTTTCTCAGATGGCGAAAACAGGATAGTCGCACAATATGAAACAAATGCATTCAGAAAAATGAATAACACCCACACTATATTTCGGGTCAAAATTAACAATACGTTCCCATGTATTTAACCCACTTCTATCATCTCAACGTCTATCGCAACATTACATTAATGTGTATGTAAAAGTCACAGCTAATTGTCTATTCTTTATTAAATTGAATCAAGGTAAACTTAGAACGGAACATATGCAAGGTCTCATTTATCAGGTTCAAAATTCAAATATGAATAGTTTAGACAAATTCAAAATAGGTAAAGCAGTAATATTACCATCATCATATCAAGGTAGTCCAAGAGCATTGCAACAGCTATATCATGATGCAATGGCAATATCCAGATCTATCGGTTGACCAGATTTATTTCTTACAATGAGGTGCAATCCACAATGACCAGAAATCCTCAGCTTCTTGAGAACAATGCCACCAGCTACATCGGCTCTGGATATTCCCACTTTCGTATAGATTGTTTTATCAGAAAGTCTTATTTTTATTGATTGAACTAAAAAAAGGAGATCTTGATGTACCATTCGTATTAAAACGTTTACAGTTTCCCGTGAGAAATGTGAGATGACAATTAACAAATCACAAGGACAAAAATTTGAGAAAGTCAGTTTATTTATAAGAGACAAAGAAGCGATATTCACTTACGGCCGGTTATACGTTGCATTATCACGCTGTAAAACCAAACAAGGAATCAAAATTCAATGCGATCTTGAAGAAAAGTTCATTCCAAATATTGTTTTTACTGAAGTTTTAAAATAAAAAGTGAACATAATGTATATGTGACAATTCCCATGAAAAAAAAAAACACTTTAAATTGTATTTCCACAGGACCAAACCCAGGGGTTGGCAAGCGAAGCGGGCAGGGGGTGCAGCCCCCTAGGAATGCATTTGTTTAATACTGTGCTTTTGAATTGAAGACAGGAGCCTTGACCAAAAAATGAGGGGGGGGGGGGGGAATCTTGATCTTAATCAAAATATTAATCTCACCTGTATTACATTTTTGCTGTTACCGTCAAAAGGAATACAAGGAAAACAAATTCCCTACATTATTCATTGATATGCGCCATCCAAAACACTGAATTGACGTGCTGAGAAGTATCGAGTCGGATCTGGTCATATGTACTTTTTCTGTTTCCAATATTTTTTTTAGTTACATTTACTGTAATGTCCTTGAGGTATCAGAAGTGATTTGTCTGCAATTATCTAATCAGCCAATAATATGGCAGCAGCAGCACAATACATAAAATCCTGCAGACATAGATCAGTAGTTTCTGTTAATGTTCACATCAAATACTAGAATGGGAAAAAATGTGATTGCAGTGATATTAATTAGCATGATTGTTGATGCCAGACCCGTTGGTTTTAGTATTTCTACAACTGCGCATCTCCTGGGATTTTCATACAGAACATTCTCTAGAGTTTACTCAGAATGGTGCAGTAATGCATCAGGGTTTACATTGGCAATTTACTGCTTCATTCCTGTTCAGAGAACATCTGCAAGCCTAAACCTGACCAGGTTTCTTCCACACTGTATATAAAAACAGAAAGCATAATAAGGCTTATGTTTATTATATGCCTTCATCCATCCATCCATTTTCCAACCCGCTGAATCCGAACAGGGTCACGGGGGTCTGCTGGAGCCAATCCCAGCCAACACAGGGCACAAGGCAGGAAACAATCCTGGGCAGGGTGCCAACCCACCGCAGATATGCCTTCATACCTTTCTTAATATATTATGTTTTTACAGAGGACAGTATGCGCATTTATGCATTTTAATGCGCTTATTTGATTAATTGGATTATCTAATGCGGACAGGTGGAAGAAACACTCGTAGCTCTTGCAAAGTGATGGGGTGCCATCTGGATAGTCCCCTTTATTCTGGTTGCAGTCAAAGTAAACAGGTGCTCAATGGTGGTGAAATAAATGTAAATTGCCCTAATAGCTACAACTATGAATGCGTTCAAAGGGTCTGGGGAGTTCTGGCCTTCTCAGAGGTTCGGGTCCAAATGAGATGCAGACATTTGGGGGCATCTCCCTTTGATACTGGTTTATCTGGAAGGGCAGTGGTCAATTGCCCTTAAGGGGTGTCTTCTCTGGGCTGAGGAAAAAGAATAAAAAACAGACAAGCCTGTAAGTGGCAGCACCCCCTCTCATGCTGGCAGGGTATTACCTTCTTGAGATTAGTCTTTAAAGTGTCACTTTGAAGTGTCCTCACAGGTGGCGCAGTGGTAGTGCTGCTGCTTTGCAGTAAGGAGACTGTGGAAGCCTGTGGGTTCGCTTCCCGGCTCCTCCCTGTGTGGATAGCGCTTTGAGTACTGAGAAAAGCACTATATAAATGTAATGAATTATTATTATTATTACATGTGTGACACTGAATAGGTTTTCTTTAAATAGGAAGTACTTAACACCATTTATTGGCTAACTGAACAGATTACAATATGCAAGCTTTCAAGGCAGTTATGGTCCCTTCTTCAGACAAGATGTAAGGTTACATCTTTTAAAGAGTTTTGGAGCAAGTCTACTGAGAAACAACAAAATCATGTAATTCCACATCTTTCTAGCTTTACTGCACGAAGTACTGGGCTTACAAATAAAAAGCAACATTGTGCTGCTAACACTTAGATCTTTTAAAATAGGCAGCTATTACTTCTTTTTTCTTTCTGCTTATGTCATATAATTAAGAGCACCTGTCCTGTGAAACCAGATTAATTCACAGAACATGATTTCTTAATTTTAATGAGGTTTCATAATTGGACCCAAATCCTACAGCTTTCCTTTGTATACAGCTATACCTACGACTGCGTTAAGTTTCACTTTTACCTTTTTAACGTTAATAAATTTGGAAAACAATCTACCCCTCTACTTGCAGCCTTGGTTGGGACGTGGGTCATCATGTATAAACTATGCGCAAGCACAAAAATGTTGTGTCCGCCTGTTTCCACGCTTATTTCGATATTTATAAAAACTAAACCTGGTGTAAAGCCATGCAGTAGTGTAGAAATGTTTGTTTTATAGCACATCTTTTTGTTCCCATTTATATAATAAACTTAATTGCTATTGTTTTTCCTGGGGATTGTTCTTTTATTTGTTCATATAAAAAAAGCTAGTCATATTTTAGTGAAACAAAACTTAGATTTTAAAAATACCCTTTCATAAACATTTTGTTTTTCAGACAGGAACAGAATGGCTCTACAGTAAATGTGCTTGTCCGTGGTGAGCACTTAGAAGTAATTTCCTGACCATTTAGATTTCCTATGAAAGCAGATCTTTAAAGGAAGGGTTCCAGTCACTGAAAAGAAAAGGGCAAATATAGGTTGTACTTGTGGCTGGTTAAAACAATTTAAATAAAATTGTGTGCCAAGAGCTTGATAATATTATTTTTGCATTTAAAAAAAGGAACCAAGTCCTGAAAATAATTTAGGGTTAAACTAATAACGTATGTCTAACAAAGTGGCAAAGTGGGATCAGCGTGTTATTCTGGCTAGGTCAATGTCCTTGGTAAACTATATTTTGTTTTCCTTCCTCATCTTATGGACACATGTTTTACTGTAGGGTGATGGCAGCTCTCAGTTTGGAGAGAGTGGGTGAGAATGGGCTTGTGTATGAATAATTCCTAGCATCTCATCCATGACTGCATCCTGCTGTCTGCCCAGTGTTGGGCATCTTTACCTTAAATTCAGATAATTAAGCATCAGATAATTAGAAAGATGCCTGGGTGAATATGTACATCATAATTACAGATGTCTTTTTTTAACATAGTATTTTTAATACCATTTTAATAAAAACCCTTGAACAAGTAATAGGAATTCTGATCCTGACAAATATGGATTTTTTAAACCAATAATGATATTGATTTGGTGGGAGAATAGATGCCAGATTATTGATACATATTGTAGTGCTATTGCTGATGACTTTAAGTGCTAGTTTTCTTGAGGTAAGACATGAATAGAAAGAAAGACATTAATTGTGTAATGTTTTTACTTAAACCTGTTTGTTTTATTTAACCTTCAAACATTTTAAATAACAGTCACTAGTGACACCCATTGCAAATATTGTAATGTTCTCTGCAAAACAGTTTGATAACACTGAAATAGGCATTCACTTTAACTCAACTCTTATCTATACATTTGCTTAACCCACTTTAACTCTCACCCTCTCTTTTGCTTTCTTTTTTATATTTCTTGTACACATTTTGTATTCTTGCAAAATGTTGTGTTGTGATAATAATCATTGTAGTTTTGTCTGCAGCTTTTTCAAGATGATAATAATTAAAAATATCCTACAGAAATAAACAAGGATATGTTGATTTTTTGCTGGTTTTTGTAAATGACACTGAATTTGTGATATTGATAGGCAAAACAAAACTAATCAGATGGCATATTTATTCCAGTTCATTTAAAAGTAACTTTAATTGCATGTTACGTGTTTCAAGTAATATAGTTAATTGACAAAAATTTGCTTAAATGACAACTGAAAATTTTCTTTGTAGCCAGAGTTCATTTTAGTGTATTAATAAAAATGTGTATACCCTTTTTTCTACTCCCTTTAACTATAATGCAGGCCTACTTATTGTATATTGATGTGTTATGCTGTAAAACCTACTTTTTGATTATTATATGGTTTCGGAAGCTTTAGTATATTTTAGAATATTGTTTAATTATAAGCAGCTCTCAATGGAATTTGAAACTGGATCACAAACAGCTGTTTAAGTTTACTAAACCTGTTTTGTTTATTTTTTCTAGGGGCAAGAGGCGGCCTTTGCTGTTTTGGAAACATCACAGGTTTTGCCAGAAAAGGCAGAGTTGTATTTAATGTATGAAGGCTCAAGTCAAGATCTCATCACCGAGGCAAAGAGGGCTGATGGAAACACACTAGAGTTTTTGGTTCCAGGTGAGTTGTCATTATAATAATTTGGATAGTGTATTTAGTGTAGAATAGTGTATTTTAGTCAGAAAATCTTTAATATACAGTTTAAGCCAAACAGGGTGACTAATAATTTATATCCATGTAATTCTTTACAGTTTTAAGTTAGAATTTATTTACTTGATTAGTGTAGTGTACTTCGCAATTCTCTTACTATGGAAGAAGCCATAAATAGAAACATTTTAGTTCCTTAAACTATTTTTTAATTACTTTATAAATAGATGTAAGATAAAATTTTGTAATATGTTAGATTTAATGGATACTGATAACACTATGCTTTTAGATGTAGGTTAGCTTGTGTATTTTTTTAAATATTCAATATTCTTCAGTCTTATTTTGATCCAGAATAGAAGAACATAACTAATAAGTTAACATTGAAAGCTTTGGACTTCATAGTTCTAATGCTTTAATTTTCTTCCACATTTCAAGACATGCTGTTAGGTCAAAGTACAGTCATATGAAAAAGTTTGGGAACCCCTCTCAGCCTGCATAATAATTTACTCTACTTTAAACAAAAAAGATAACAGTCTTTCATTTCCTAGGAACATCTGAATACTGGGGTGTTTTCCGAACAAAGATTTTTAGTGAAGCAGTATTTAGTTGGATGAAATTAAATCAAACATGAAAAACTGGCTGTGCAAAAATGTGGGTACCCTTGTAATTTTGCTAATTTGAACGTATGTAACTGCTCAATACTGATTACTTGCAACACCAAATTGGTTGGATTAGCTCATTAAGCCTTGATCTTCATAGACAGGTGTGTTAAATCATGGGAAAAGGTATTTAAGGTGGTCAATTGCAAGATGTGCCTCCCTTTGACTCTCCTCTGAAGAGTGACAGCATGGGATCCTCAAAGCAACTCTCAAAAGATCTGAAAACAAAGATTGTTCAGTATCACGGTTTAGGGGAAGGCTACAAAAAGTTATCTCAGAGGTTTAAACTGTCATTTTCAAATGTAAGGAATGTAATCAGGAAATGGAAGGCCACAGGCACAGTTGCTATTAAACATAGTTGTGGCAGGCCAAGAAAAATACAGGAGTGGCATATGCGCAGGATTGTGAAAATGGTTACATACAACCCACAGATCACCTCCAAAGGCTTGCAAGAACATCTTGCTGTAGATGGTGTATCTGTACATCGTTCTACAATTCAGTGCAATTTGCACAAAGAACATCTGTATGGCAGGGTGATGAGAAAGAAGTCCTTTCTGAACTCACGCCACAAATAGAGTCGCTTGTTGTATGCAAGTGCTCATTTAGACAAGCCAGATTCATTTTGGAACAAAGTCCTTTGAACTGATGAGACAAAAATTGAGTTGTTTGGTCATAACAAAAAAGCGCTTTGCATGGCGGAAGAAGAACACTGCATTCCAAGAAAAACACCTGCTAACTATTGTCAAATTTGGTGAAGGTTCCATCATGCTGTGGGGACTGTGTGGCTAGTTCAGGGACTGGGGCCCTTGTTAAAGTTGAGGGTCGGATGAATTCAACCCGATATCAACAAATTCTTCAGGATAATGTTCAAGCATCAGTCACAAAGTTGAAGTTATGCAGGGGTTGGATATTCCAACAAGACAATGACCCAAAACACAGTTTGAAATCTACAAAGGCAATTCATGCAGAGGGAAAAGTACAATGTTCTGGAATGGCCGTCACAGTCCCCTGACTTGAATATCATCGAAAATCTATGGGATGATTTGAAGCAGGCTGTCCATGCTCGGCAGCCATCTAATTTAACTGAACTGGAGAGATTTTGTATGAAGAATAGTCAAAAATACCTCCATCCAGAATCCAGACACTCATCAAAGGCTATAGAACTGTCTAGAGGCTGTTATATTTGCAAAAAGAGGCTCAACTAAGTATTGCTGTAATATCTCTGTTGGGGTGCCCAAATTTATGCACCTGTCTAATTTTGTTATGATGCATATTGCATATTTTCTGTTAATCCAATAAACTTAATGTCACTGCTGAAATACTACTGTTTCCATAAGGCATGTCATATATTAAAAGAAAGTTGCTACTTCCAATAATAAACTCAGCCAATGATAAACAAAAATCCAAAGAATTAAGAGGGGTTCCCAAACCTTTTCATATGACTGTATATAGCTATGTTTTTGTTTGTCCTGTACTGGCCGGAATCATCTGTTGGACTGTATTTCTGAGATGTGCTAGTTACTGCTAGAATTCATAGCAATTCACTGAGCACAGAAATAGATGAAGGTTTTTTGAAGTTTGTATTCTGTTTATATTAAACATGTGCTTGTGTATTTTAATAAGCTTACCTATTGTTTAATGTCTTCACATGTAAATATTTCCCTTTCCTAAACTATGGTAAACAGAATGTAGAGATACAAACTCATTTGTTTTGTTATTCCAAGATAGTGGCTCTTATGGTGTGGCAGACAGGGTGACCATTTTTTCAAAATCCAAGACTGGGGAGATTAATTACATCCAATACTTTGTAATGTAAAATACAGGTTAAAGTTACTACATTTATGACAAATAAACATATTCACACTCAGTTTTGCTGGCTTTGTATCTCAGAGTCATGGATTTCAGCTTGTGATCCATAATAAGTTGTTGGTCTTAAAGATTGCAGACAGACTCCACCAGTGCAGTAGTAGTGGGACTTTTTGCATTTTACAGAAGCTCAATAAAGAAATACATAATATTATCATGTTTTGACAAACCCCTCTAAAATATACACCCGATTGACCAAAAAGAAAGAAAACTTCTGACTTGACAGTTACAGTCACAGTAAGGCATTATACAGGTGTATTGCTATTGATATTAAGGAGCCCCAGTAGCGTTTCTTGACACACTTCTGCTGAACAATTCATTGCCTGAAACTCTTCAGCGTTACTATCTCCGAGAGGATGTGCAGCATTGTTCATAATTGCACTCATTTTTGTTTTCATTTTCTCTTTCACTACTACTCCCAGGAGATAGAGAGAGCTTCCCATAATTGAGCCTGCCTTTTAATCAGCTTGTATTATGACACTAGTCAGGCCTGTCATTGATATGGACCCCCACATACTTGCAGCAATGCAACATCTCTACATTGACTATCTAAATAGTGAGTAGGTGTATAGGCTGTTCGTACAGCGAAAGTCAAAAAACAGTTTCTTGGTTTTGCTGATGTTATACTGCAGACAATTTATTCTACACCAAGTAACAAAGTTCTACATTTAACTCCTTTGCTGAAGCAATATTTAATGTGACTATATCCTAAACATTCCAAAAAAAAAATGTGCACATGATCTTGATGTCACTGATTTGGGCCTTTAATTCCTTTGAGTTAGGAGAATCATCATGCTTGTATTGTTTGTTTTGTCTGGACTCTTGAGTAGTATTAATGTACCCACATTTCATCTCCAGTTACAAGATATCTTCCAGTAATAATTCTTTAGCTCAACATCATCTTTGGGATATACAGTAGAATAAAGTGATGCTCCCTTTTTTTGGAGTTACTTTTCTGAACATACAACATAAACTGACCATGCACATGTTTAATTGTTCATGAAGAATTAATTCAACTGACTTATAACTAATCCCTATAGTATCTAGCATATAATGCATCTTTACTCTTTTGTTGTCTATTGTGATTTGCTCCATAGTTTGAACATTTTTTTCTGTCATTGAACTAGACAGCAGGACTGATGTTGGGTCAAGTTTGAGATGCATCCTGTCTCCCTCTTTACAGTGGCACATGAAAGGGGCCTGGTTCTGATACATGTTAGTTAAGTATGAATGAATCCACAAAGGCATATTGTTGTCTAGTTCACTAGTATTAGAAATTTAGCAATAGCTTCTTTTTACATTTTTTTGTGTCCATATTGACTTGTTTCTGAACTATCAAACAAACATTATAAATCAAAAATGAAAAAAAACTTGTCAATCACATAGTTAAACAGAGAGAGGCAAATCTGGCCTCTTACAAATTGAGCACTGTAGAATACCTCCTTTAACTTTTTGTTCAAAAGTTTTTTAATCACCACCTGCATGCATTGCGGATATTTATTATAAACCAAGATATTTATAAGAAACAAATATGAATTAAAAATGCATACAAACTGTAAATGACGTTATAGATATTGCCCTTGTCATGTTACATTAGTACTTTATAGAGGACACACGTTTTTGGTTTCAGGATATTGCTTTAATGTATATTAAATTGATGTTCAACATAAGGTGAAAGTATTGATATTTGAGAATGTTCTATTTTATTGTGCATACTGCATTTTTGATTTGCCGAGTTAACAACTTGTGTGCATTACTTCAGCTTCTCTTTTCTATTCCTCCTCAGTCTTTTAGGACTTACCAATACCTTGCTGTTTTTTTTTTCCTCAGACCTGGCCAAAGTCCATACTATGTTGTTACCATACAGCTCCTCAGCTAACTTTCTGAAAGAGCCAAAAAGTTATAATTGTGAAAATCATGATAATGTCTATGGGTGTTCAATTTTTAAAAATTCCTTTAGTCTGAAAATAAGCAATCCAAAATACGTTTTACATTGTCAAAGATGAATGCTATTCTCCCATTTTATTGCCATCTGTAATATTATTATCTGAAGAAGCTGTTCTTATTTAATAGTATAACATATGTAAACAACATGCATGAGTTTTATGCAGGTAATTATTAATATCATTAAGATTTTCTTCATTTTAAAAAATATGTACAGTATGCTGTTTTCTGTGTGGAGATGTATCTGTAAACTCCTGTTGCCTGCTTAAACATCACATGCAACCTTAGTGGGCTTAACTATGTTTGTAACTGTGTAAAGAAGAAACTATGTATACAGTTTGGAAAAATCCAATATGCAGTATTCACTTTCAATTTTTAACAGCTTCTGCTTTTTTAGCTTGCCTTTTGTTACTCTTCAGTAAAATATAACTAATTTGAAAAGCTTTTTTGTATGCGAGGTATAGATATTAATTGTTCCAAACTTGTTATGCTACAGTAACTCACACTTGCTGCCTCCTATTACCTGAATATATTGTGGCAGGCAGGGCACAATATCTTATAATGTGACAGTGTTGTGGCATTAAAGACCTATTCATAAAAGGAACTATTTAATACAGTGACTATTTTTCAAGAGTGGTGCTGATTTTAAGACTTTAGGCCAAAACATGCTCAGATAACAGATAAAGTCTTTGCACTTGATTATTGAATTGTAGTGGGGTATAGCTAGAGAGGTAAAACACATTTTCATCAAAAAGAAGTAGTTAAAGGCAAGATCCTGGAATTTTTAAGAAAAATAAATAGCCTAGAGATAGATTTCTTAGCTATATTGTTCCTTTTTAAGAATGACCACCTGAACTCTGTATGTGAAACACCATTTTTTTAAAAAAAGGCAGCAAGATGATGTCAAATGAAGGCATGCACATGCAGGTACACCCAATGAGATCAATCACATTCCTGTCAACTGCTGTAGCAGAAGATAATTTTTAAAACTTAAACAAAGTAAATAACAAATTAATAAATACTAACCAAATTGAAAGTAACACATTAAAATTCTAGTACATGTCCATGGAACCCACAGATGAAGCTTTCGACATTTCAGAAATGAGTTGCAGGGCTTTTATTGATTGTAATTTTTAGTATTATTCAAAATATGCTTTGTGTATAGATTATTTTGTGTATATTAAAGTTAGTTTTCCAAACTTGTTCACAGCAAACAGAATTCATTTTTGAAGTATGAGAGAATGTTCAAATTAATTGAAAACTGTGTATCATTTGTGCTCTTCCTTATTTTCTATGTAGAAACCCTGTTCATATGCACAATAGCAAGTAAACAGTTTTCTTTTGTTGTTTTTTTCTGCTTAGTGTGTTTATGTAACTCTAAATCATCCTATTTGTAAACTTTCTAATTCTAAGACCTGCTTTCCACTTAGTGATGTTTCAGAGTAATTTAAATGTCTTAATATACAGAATATTTAGGTGAGGGAAATGTTGTCTTTCATTTACAACTTCTTCCAGTTAAAAAAGAAATCTAGTGCAGTAGCTAACATCATGGATTTTTTATATATACTGTACAGTGACCTGAATACTTAAAGTCATATGAAAAAGTTTGGGAACGCTCTTAATTCTTTGGATTTTTGTTTGTGATTGGCTGAGCTTTCAAAGTAGCAACTTCCTTTTAATATATGACATACCTTATGGAAACAGTAGTATTTCAGCAGTGACATTAAGTTTATTGGATTAACAGAAAATATGCAATATGCATCATAACAAAATTTGACAGGTGCATAAATTTGGGCACCCCAACAGATATATTACATCAATACTTAGTTGAGCCTCCTTTTGCAAATATAACAGCCTCTAGACGCCTATTATAGCCTTTGATGAGTGTCTGGATTCTGGATGGAGGTATTTTTGACCATTCTTCCATATAAAATCTCTCCAATTCAGTTAAATTTGATGGCTGCCAAACATGGACAGTCTGCTTCAAATCATCCCATAGATTTTCGATGATATTCAAGTCAGGGGACTGTGACGGCCATTCCAGAACATTGTACTTTTCCCTCTGCATGAATTGCCTTTGTAGATTTCGAACTGTGTTTTGGGTCATTGTCTTCTTGGAATATCCAACCCCTGCGTAACTTCAACTTTGTGACCGATACTTGAACATTATCCTGAAGAATTTGTTGGTATTGGGTTGAATTCATCCAACCCTCGACTTTAACAAGGGCCCCAGTCCCTGAACTAGCCACACAGCCCCACAGCATGATGGAACCTCCACCAAATTTGACAGTTGGTAGCAGGTGTTTTTCTTGGAATGGGGCGTTCTTCTTCCGCCATGCAAAGTGCTTTTTGTTATGACCAAATAACTCAATTTTTGTCTCATCAGTCCAAAGCACTTTTTTCCAAAATGAATCTGGCTTTTCTAAATGAGCGTTTACATACAACAGGCGACTCTATTTGTGGCGTGAGTGCAGAAAGGGCTTCTTTCTCATCACCCTGCCATACAGATGTTCTTTGTGCAAATTGCACTGAATTGTAGAACGATGTGCAGATACACCATCTTCAGCAAGATGTTCTTGCAGGTCTTTGGAGGTGATCTGTGGGTTGTCTGTAACTATTCTCACAATCCTGCGCATATGCCACTCCTGTATTTTTCTTGGCCTTCCAGACCTGGGTTTAACAGCAACTGTGCCTGTGGCCTTCCATTTCCTGATTACATTCCTTACAGTTGAAACTGACAGTTTAAACCTCTGAGATAGCTTTTTGTAGCCTTCCCCTAAACCATGATACTGAACAATCTTTGCTTTCAGATCTTTTGAGAGTTGCTTTGAGGATCCCATGCTGTCACTCTTCTAGGAGAGTCAAAGGGAAGCACATCTTGCAATTGACTACCTTAAATACCTTTTCTCATGATTGGACATACCTGTCTATGAAGTTCAAGGCTTAGCGAGCTAATCCAACCAATTTGGTGTTGCAAGTAATCAGCATTGAGCAGATACATGCATTCAAATCAGCAAAATTACAAGGGTACCCAAATTTTTGCACAGCCAGTTTTTCACATTTGATTTAATTTCATCCAACTAAATACTGCTTCACTAAAAATCTTTGTCCGGAAAACACCCCAGTACTCACATGTTCCTAGGAAATGAAAGACATACCACTGTTATTTTTTTTGTTGAAGTAGAGTAAATTATCATGCAGGCTGAGAGGAGTTCCCAAACTTTTTCATATGACTGTATTTTTTGTTAAAAATGATCTATGGTATGTATGACCAGTAGGACATATCATTTCACACTTGGAAGTTATGACAAGTAATTTTAGGACAATAAATTAGAAATTGTTACACATTTCTCTTTTGTAGAAAACATTTAATTTAAATATAACTTTTAATCACTATAGCAATATAATAGCATTTCCTTATTTATTAATGTCAAATACTTTGTTTGATTTTAGGTCATAACATACCAGAAAATGTAACGGTGACAGCCTTTGCTAATACTGGTGACAACTCCATCTGTATCCTAGGCAAGAGTTCTCTTAAGTATATCAATAATGATATTGTGGAACTGGCTCAGTTCTTGGTGGATAATTCCCATTGCCTAACTACAGGAAGCCATCTTACACTGATTTCAAGATTTGGAATGACCAATGAAGTAAACGAGAATATAGATAAAAAAATTGTTCTTGCTCTTTCTCACCTGGAGCTCCCTTTTTCTTGGAACATCTTGGGAAATCAGCCTGGTGAAGGTAAGATTTCTTTTATTCTATCTAAATAGTTATAAAAGTAAATAATTGAGATTCAAGGGAGCTCATATTTTTAAAACAGCTTCACTGTGTTTTATTTTAAAATTGGGCATATACTCATTGAGGAATGAAATTCTATTAGAAGTAGGTGTTACTCCTGCAGTATAAAAAACAAATAATAAGATACAAGACACTTCTTATGCAAGTTAAGTTAAATTCTTTACATCCAATTGCCATTACTTAAACATTCATCCATATAAGCCTTACCTATCTAATCACAGAGACCCATAGCCTATACAGAAGGCAACTGTCATAAATCAAGGTTAACACTATATATAATGCTTGCCAGAGAATTAGTCACTTATACATTTTTAACTTGGAACTGAGTATTATTCTGAAAGGTAGTGAGGTGACAAAGTTCCACTCAAGAAAAATAGAAGAAACATTTTTTTTTTCATACAGATGATTTCAAATCAGATCATATAAGTTTAAAACTAGTATCAGATTTGCTGTAATATCATTAGGTGACCCTTAAGTGGTGTTATAAAAATAATATTAAAAATCTTTATACTAATAGCTTAAGTATGCACTGGCGAGCTTTGTTGGGCTGAATGGCCTGTTCTCATCTAGATTGTTCTAATGTTCTAATATTTTATATTTTGAAATGTAAAATAACAGTAAATAAGCTTAATCCATTTGTGAATATATAGCCAAAGCTACAAAACCTGGTGTAGAAAAGAATTTGAAGAGACTATTTAGAAATGCAGAAGGTTGAAAATTAAGATAAAAAAACAATACTGCTTTCATCTGTAACCACACTCCACAGTGAGATAGATAGATAGATAGATACAGTGGTGTGAAAAACTATTTGCCCCCTTCCTGATTTCTTATTCTTTTGCATGTTTGTCACACAAAATGTTTCTGATCATCAAACACATTTAACCATTAGTCAAATATAACACAAGTAAACACAAAATGCAGTTTGTAAATGTGGTTTTTATTATTTAGGGAGAAAAAAAAAAATCCAAACCTACATGGCCCTGTGTGAAAAAGTAATTGCCCCCTGAACCTAATAACTGGTTGGGCCACCCTTAGCAGCAATAACTGCAATCAAGCGTTTGCGATAACTTGCAATGAGTCTTTTACAGCGCTCTGGAGGAATTTTGGCCCACTCATCTTTGCAAAATTGTTGTAATTCAGCTTTATTTGAGGGTTTTCTAGGCATGAACCGCCTTTTTAATGTCATGCCATAGCATCTCAATTGGATTCAGGTCAGGGACTTTGACTAGGCCACTCCTAAGTCTTCATTTTGTTTTTCTTCAGCCATTCAGAGGTGGATTTGCTAGTGTGTTTTGGGTCATTGTCCTGTTGCAGCACCCAAGATCGCTTTAGCTTGAGTTGACGAACAGATGGCCGGACATTCTCCTTCAGGATTTTTTGGTAGACAGTAGAATTCATGGTTCCATCTATCACAGCAAGCCTTCCAGGTCCTGAAGCAGCAAAACCACCCCAGACCATCACACTACCACCACCATATTTTACTGTTGGTATGATGTTCTTTTCTTGAAATGCTGTGTTCCTTTTACGCCAGATGTAACGGGGACATTTGCCTTCCAAAAAGTTCAACTTTTGACTCATCAGTCCACAAGGTATTTTTCCCAAAAGTCTTGGCAATCATTGAGATGTTCTTAGCAAAATTGAGATGAGCCCTAATGTTCTTTTTGCTTAACAGTGGTTTGCGTCTTGGAAATCTGCCATGCAGGCCGTTTTTGCCCAGTCTCTTTCTTATGGTGAGTCGTGAACACTGACCTTAATTGAGGCAAGTGAGGCCTGCAGTTCTTTAGATGTTGTCCTGGGGTCTTTTGTGACCTCTCGGATGAGTCGTCTCTGCGCTCTTGGGGTAATTTTTGGTCGGCCGGCCACTCCTGGGAAGGTTCACCACTGTTCCATGTTTTTGCCATTTGTGGATAATGGCTCTCACTGTGGTTCGCTGGAGTCCAAAGCTTTAGAAATGGCTTTATAACCTTTACCAGACTGATAGATCTCAATTACTTCTGTTCTCATTTGTTCCTGAATTTCTTTGGATCTTGGCATGATGTCTAGCTTTTGAGGTGCTTTTGGTCTACTTCTCTGTGTCAGGCAGCTCCTATTTAAGTGATTTCTTGATTGAAACAGGTGTGGCAGTAATCAGGCCTGGGGGTGGCTATGGAAATTGAACTCAGGTATGATAAACCACAGTTAGGTTATTTTTTTAAACAAGGGGGGCAATTACTTTTTCACACAGGGCCATGTAGGTTTTGGATTTTTTTTCTCCCTAAATAATAAACACCATCATTTAAAAACTGCATTTGTGTTTACTTGTGTTATATTTGACTAATGGTTAAATGTGTTTGATGATCAGAAACATTTTGTGTGACAAACATGCAAAAGAATAAGAAATCAGGAAGGGGGCAAATAGTTTTTTCACACCACTGTAGATAGATAGATAGATAGATAGATAGATAGATAGATAGATAGATAGATAGATTAGATAGATAGATAGATTAGATAGATACTTTATTAATCCCAAGGGGAAATTCACATACTCCAGCAGCAGCAAACTGATACAAAAAACAATATTAAATTAAAAATGATAACAATGCAGGTAAAAACAGACAATAACTTTGTATAATGTTAACGTTTACCCCCACCCCCACCCCCCCCGGGTGGAATTGAAGAGTCGCATAGTTTGGGGGAGGAACGATCTTCTCAGTCTGTCAGTGGAGCAGGCAGTGACAGCAGTCTGTCGCTGAAGCTGCTCTTCTGTCTGGAGATGACACTGTTTAGTGGATGCAGTGGATTCTCCATAATTGATAGGAGCCTGCTGAGCACCCGTCGCTCTGCCACAGATGTCAAGCTGTCCAGTTTGAAGAAGTTGTATTTCTCTTTTCAGAAGACAATAAGGGGAGACATGATGTGGCAATGGTAGCATTGCTGCCTCACAACAAGGAGACCAGGATTAGAGTCCAAGGTACTCCCTACATGGAGATTGTATGTTCTCCCCATGTCCACATGGGCTTTCTCCAGGTGCTCCAGCTGCCTCCCACAGTGCAAAGACATGCAGGTTAGGTGGTCTGGTGTTGCTGAATTGGACCCTGAAATGTGTGTGTATACATCCATTCTGTGGTGGGCTGGCGTCCTGTCCAGGGATTGTTCCTGCCTTGTGCCTGATGCTTGCTGGAATAAGCTCCAGCATTCCCGCGCCTCTGCACTAGGTAAATGGATCAACTAGATTACAGCAAAATGAATCAAATGCCTCTTATCTATTTATTACACAAGCAATTAAAAACAAATGACCTACCTATTCACTGTCCCAATGTTTTCATTTTATGTGTTGCTGTATTTTTGTAACTTTGAGTGTGGTTTGATTTAAGTGCACTTTAGGACCACCAGCTGTTATAAATGGCTTCAGTACATACAGTAGTTTGCATTGGCTACTCATATGTGATTTTGTTAAAATAATATTGCTATCTGCATTGAGTTGTCTACTATTACACATAAGGAAGACAGTTTGATATCTTAATGTTTCTGAACTCAACAGGTGGGGAGAGAAACCTCAAATTGAAATACTTGGGTCCTGCTGTCTACTGGGAAATGCAGGCAGCCCAGAGGAAGTTGTGAATCTCTGGTTCTTTTTAATGACTATTAGAGCTTGTATATGGGGCAACAATAATTGCTTGAGGGCTCACTTGGTTGTCGGCCTGAACGCTTTATAGAGGCTAGAGGAAAAGTTAGTGATAAGAATTTTGGTAAAGTCTTGCATTCTAAGAGAAATTAGGAAGACTGTAAGTAAAACAGGCCAGTTGCCCCCACAATACAAATAGTTTGCTGTACCTGTTTCAGTAAGCTTTCAGATGTGTTTGCCTTGGGATAAATACCTGGGGAATTGCCTATAATTGTTTAATTCTGTGAAAAAGCTTATAGTATAAGAACTGATACAAGTTTACCATCTTAATTTTTTTTTCTCTGACTCACTGTGTAATCCTGACTAAATCCCTTAACCTGCCTCTGACATACAGTATATGTATCTGTATGTCAGCAATTTTAGTATACTGTATCTCACTAGTGTAAGTTGCCTTGGGTAGAGACATCTGCCAGTTAGTAATAAAAACATTCTTGTGCCAACCTCACATTTGTTTACATTTTTCATTTTATATATTCTTTATTTATGGTTGTTCACTGCTGGACTAAGTTACAGTTTACCTTTGGGTAAGGTATTTTTGAAGCAAAGTGCTTGAGGATAATATTGCCTATTGTGTACAGCTTGGTAAGATTTGACATATTAAATAGTTGACAAACAAGTTTAAAATACTCATTTCCTTTAGGTGAGACTTTTTACATTTTTAAAACTAAGCCAATGATAAACCCTTAGTGTTGTGAGCAAAAAATATTGGGCTCACCCTACTCTGAAGCAAAGGAGGTCTAGAGGACAGTTCTAGATTCTCTATGAACAACTCAGGCAGCATCCAAAATTCCAAGATTATACATGGATGTCGATCTCCATTAAGGTGCAGTGATAAGTGATTGTGTCTTTGTAATATTTACATTAGCTTATTCCTACCACTTAAAAAAAAATAAATCATTCCGCTATACAGTATGATATGATATACAGTATTTTGAAACAGTGTCATATGGTGGTACACCGGACAATATTCATATCCAGGGACTGTAGATGAGGCTGGGAACGGGATGGATGTTATTTACAGTATAGTAATCCCTCCTCAATCGCGGGGGTTGCGTTCCAGAACCCCCTGCGAAAGGTGAAAATCTGCGAAGTAAAAACCATATGTTCATATGGTTATTTTTATATATTTTAAGCCCTTATAAACTCTCCCACACTATTATAAACATTTCCCGCACAATTACACAGCATAAACCCTTTGTATTCTCTTAGATATTACAGTTAGGTCCATAAATATTTGGACAAAAACAACTTTTTTCTAATTTTGGTTCTGTACATTACCACAATGAATTTTAAATGAAACAACTCAGATGCAGTTGAAGTGCAGACTTTCAGCTTTAATTCAGTGGGGTAAACAAAACGATTACATAAAAATGTGAGGCAACTAAAGCATTTTTTTAACACAATCCCTTCATTTCAGGGGGTCAAAAGTAACTGGACAAATTAAATAACTGGAAATAAAATGTTCACTTCTAATACTTGGTTGAAAACCCTTTGCTGGCAATGATAGCCTGAAGTCTTGAACTCATGGACATCACCAGATGCTGGGTTTCCTCCTTTTTAATGCTTTGCCAGGCCTTTACTGCAGCAGCTTTCAGTTGCTGTTTGTTTGTGGGCCTTTCTGTCCGAAGTTTAGTCTTCAAAAAGTGAAATGCATGCTCAGTTGGGTTAAGATCAGGTGATTGACTTGGCCATTTAAGAATTCACTTCTTTGCTTTAATAAACTCCTGGATTGCTTTGGCTGTATGTTTTGGGTCATTGTCCATCTGTATCATGAAACGCCGCCTAATCAATTTGACTGCATTTAGCTGGATTTGAGCAGGTAGTATGTCTCTGAGCACCTCAGAATTAATTCGGCTGCTTCTGTCCTGTGTCACATCATCAATAAACATTAGTGTCCCAGTGCCACTGGCAGTCATGCACGCCCAAGCCATCACACTGCCTCCACAGATGATGTGGTATGCTTTGGATAATGAGCTGTTCCACGCCTTCTCCATACTTTTTTCTTGCCATCATTCTGGTAGAGGTTGATCTTGGTTTCATCTGTCCAAAGAATGTTTTTCCAGAACTGTGCTAGCTTTTTTAGATGTTCTTTAGCGATGTTCTTTAGCAAAGTCCAATCTAGCCTTTCTATTCTTGAGGCCTATGAATGGCTTGCACCTTGCAGTGCACCCTCTCTATTTACTTTCATGCAGTCTTCACTTTATGGTAGACTTGGATATCGATACGCCTACCCCCTGGAGAGTGTTGTTCACTTGGTTGGCTGTTGTGAAGGGGTTTCTCTTCACCATGGAAATGATTCTGCAATCATCCACCACTGTTGTCTTCTGTGGACGTCCAGGTTTTTTTGCGTTGCTGAGTTCACCAGTGCTTGCTTTTTTTCTCAGGATGTACCAAACTGTAGATTTTGCCACTCGTAATATTGTAGCAATTTCTCGGATGGGTTTTTTCTGTTTTCGCAACTTAAGGATGGCTTCTTTCACCTGCATGGAGAGCTCCTTTGACCGCATGTTGTCTGTTCACAGCAAAATCTTCCACATGCAAGCACCACACCTCAAATCAACTCCAGGCCTTTTATCTGCTTAATTGATAATGACATAACAATGGACTTGCCTACACCTGCCCATGAAATAGCCTTTGAGTTAATTGTCCAATTACTTTTGAGCCCATGAAATGAAGGGATTGTGTTAATAAAAGTGCTTTAGTTGCCTCACATTTTTATGCAATTGTTTTGTTCACCCCACTGAACTAAAGCTAAAGCTGAAAGTCTGCACTTCAACTGCATCTGAGTTGTTTCATTTAAAATTCATTGTGGTAATGTACAGAACCAAAATTAGAAAAAGTTGTCTCTGTCCAAATATTTATGGACCTAACTGTAGGTAAGATTTGTTGAAATTATGTATGTAAACACACTGTTTATATACAGTAAAACCTAAGTATTATTTTAAAGATATCGAGCATCTCCGATATCACATATGTTACAGCCACTACGACAGACAGGCCACCAGAAATAAATACGTACAATGCAAGAAAAAATGTATACAGTAAAATGTGTGTAGAGTGACACTAAACCATGTACATGTAATAAGTACTGTACATAGAAAATTAATTATGGTTACTCACCAACAATGACACAACAACTTGCCCGATAACGATGAGTTTAATTTTACTGCACAACAAAGGAGAGCATTACAGCTCTTCTAAAGGAGACACTTCAGGAGATTGTGTAGCACCGCCGTTGTTCTTCTTCCGGCAGTCTTCAATCCAAATCACTAAAGCAGATTCCATCCGGACTACCGCCTTATCACATCCACTTACAACTCGTTTTGCGCCCTGGTTAAAGGACACTGCGGCCATAGATCTTATATTCTTTTCCTCCTTTTTAAATAAAAAGAATCGTGGACTCATTGATGCCGTAATGGCGTCCTGCAGCGGTGTAGCTGTTCCCTTCCTTCAACATATCCAAAACTTTTACCTTTTCGGCAATCATTAGCATCTTCCGTTGGTGCTTGGGCACGGCCCCTGAAGCAGTAGCAGGAGCACGTTGATGCTGAATGAGCGAGACTTCCTGGTTAACGCAGCTGAATCGAATTCGGCACACCATCGCTGAGCCAATCAACACACAGGAACTTAACTGCGTGCTCTGATTGGGTAGCTTCTCAGCCTCCGCCAATAGCGTCCCTTGTATGAAATCAACTGGGCAAACCAACTGAGGAAGTATGTACCAGAAGTAAAAAGACCCATTGTCCGCAGAAACCCACGAAGCAGCGAAAAATCTGCGTTATATATTTAGATATGCTTACATATAAAATCCGCAATAGAGTGAAGCCGCGAAAGTCGAAGTGCGATATAGCAAGGGATTACTGTACATGAAGAAGTAAACATTATCCTAATTGAGAAGTATAACTACAACATTTCTAGTGTTCAGTGTTAAAAGAGGTAGTCATTTGCAGTTAAGCACATTCACTAATACCAATCAATCCAAAAATGAGTATGCAGACCCCATACTCATCACTCTATGAGGCAAGAATGACAGCCCTACACTACCACTCTGCCTATATGTTAAAATATTTTTACTGAATTTAGTAAACTTCAGCTTGATTAAACCTAAATGCATAAATGTAACCTTATGCTCAGTTTTGGTCACTAGATTGTAATTGTACTAGATGGCTAAAGCATGTGCATGCACAATGACATAGGCTTTTTTTTCTAGATTTGTTGAACTGCTTTATTCTTGGCTCATACTAGAAGGAGCAGTGACTTTCTGTAAAAGCGCTCTTTTTACCACCATTTTACGAGCATTAATATGCATTGCAGTGGAGAAAATGTAAAAATACTTAGGTGTGAATGGGTCCTTAGTGGAAGTCAATTCTGCTAAAAGAATCTCAAATAGTTTAGTGATGTTAAGTTACAATCAGGTGGTGTTCCCTGGCTTATATTTGTATATCCCTTTTTGTTGTTTCTGAATGATTCTTTTTTAATGTTTTTTGTTATTATGCAAACATTGTTAATTTTATTATGTATCTGTTATTTAGTATTTACATATAATGCATTTTCTTATGTTCCTTATGACAAAAAACTAATATTTCATCCTGTTAACTAAAGTCATTTACATAATGTTAACATGAATTACATCCCTTGTTACTAAACCACAGTTAATAATACTTTAGCCACATGCTAAATTGCCAACCCCCTTTTCCCTTTTATGGCTAAGCCACTTATTATCAAAAACACACAAGAGCTGAATTGCTTAGTTTAAATATATGAACTATTACTTACATATATACTGTACATCCCACATCCCATACAAAATTATCAATCAGAAGATTTAAGTCTAGTAAACAATTTTAGTTTTACCCAACAGTTCTTTCTTAAAGAAATTAACAAGTAAAATCACGTTATTGAACCTAAGCTGGCAAAAAAAACTAATAAGAAAAAAAAACAGTCCTGTAAATGGTACCACACATAAATGTTGCAGTCCTGATAGTTGCTTGTGATTGTGGAGTTGCTCCCCAGCTGACTCCTTCGCTCTAATAGAACGTATGGAAATCACTTGTTCCCAGCAGAAGCAAGCTGACACTCACGTCTGTCGTGTCAAGTGTTAAGTTGGTTGTGATAGTGATTCAGCTGCCACAGCATCCAATAGCAATGATGAACTCCAGTGCCTGCTGACGTCTACTTTGTTCAACCTTTCATGGACAGCACACCACTTTAGCGTCTTGAACACAGTTTGTCCAACCACCAGCATCTCCTGATAGTTAACTGCATGCTAGAATCAACTCTTTGGTAAACAAAGTTATGTAGCTAAAGTTTACCAATGAAATAACCAAAATTGTCATGGCATTATCTCAAATATAGTTAGGTTGTCGACAACTTTACTGATACTCTCACCATTACTCTCTGTTTCCCTTCTATTTTTTCTCTTTTGTTTCTTCATACTTTGTAGTTCTTGTTGCTTTGCAGTTCTACCAAAGCTTTTTCCACTTCTGTGTTAACGCATTTTTTCCTTTTCTATCCCTTTTCACTTCAGCGTTTTGCTAAAACGTTTAATCATCTCCCTGTCATGTCTGTCTCACCCTTTCTCTCTCACTATCCTCACAGCTTGTGGATAGACCAATCACTAGGACGCTTCCTTGATCTCTGACATGTGCCCTCATTGCTACTATCTAAACAAAATAATTTAACATAAATACCAGCATTTACTTTTAATTTTAAAACATTTTAAAAATAATTACTTAATAATTTAACAACATGTATTATAAAATAAACTGTTTTAATCCAATTTTAATTATATCATTAACATTGCTATTACCACCACGTAACTCAAGGTTTAAAGGGCTGTAGATTTTTCTGGGTTTTTGATTACTTTTGCTTGGATATTAGTTCAGACTTGTTAGTTTTGGGTTGCATTTTAGGCAAACACTTTTATTGCCTAATTTTTGCCATTTTCCCCGTTTGTATTGTTCTTGTGCTTCCTTTTTACTATTTAAGATAAATTATTTATAAAGATTATTGTTGCCTTGTCTCTCAAGCCAGTGATTTTATGTTTATGTTTTATGTTACCATTTCCTGGTCATTTTTTTCTAAGTGCTCACAATATTCTTTAGGCTATGTCAATGTGCTCCTAACAATATATGCCAGTCCCCTTGAATTTATCATTGTCACATTTTCGGCAGAATATTTGCATCATCTGGCAAATTGTTTTGGCTGGCAAGTTGTTCAGATGGAGAATAAGAGGCTGCAATGAGAGCAATACCTGGATTCTTGTATACAAAACAATACAAGGACTTGAGATCTAGAGATAGGCGTTTGTACATTGTGGTTTGTGTACTATATGTAATATATATTACACAATATATATGCAAAAAATAAATTACAATGTATACATTTAAAATAAAAGGAATACAGAGAAAAATTATTAAAGCAAATGTTTCCTTAGTGGTATGTTAACGTGCATCTGTCAGCTGCAAAACCTCTTGTGCTCTCCAGAATGAATGTTTCTGAATTTTTTCAGTGACCTGCCATCTGCTTACTGTGACTGAGATAATTCCAGACACCTGTTGACTTGGACATTGATAGGCATTGTAGAAAATGGATGGAGGAATTGATTGATTATTGATTTGATGTGTGTAGTCTACACTGCATCTATAAACTTTTAATACTGTATGTACAGATGAAAGAAAAAGAGAAACAATACAACAAAGTTCACAGGTTGTTTGTGCCTGTATCCAGTACAGCTCGCTGGTTGATTATGTATAATCCACTGATGAAGTGGTAACTTCTATCTGAAATGTCAATATTTATAATGTTTAGAGGAAACCCGAAGTATAACTGCAAAAGTACAACATTGATATGCATTTCCAAAAAGACACATCAGGGGCCATATTCAGTTACTTTTTTCACTCCTTGTAAATGCTTTCTTTAAATTTCTGATTGAATTTGGACAAAATGGTGAGATAATGAACAGTTTTCAAAGATACATTTTAATTTGAAACATTTTCAAAAATATATTGTTTAAAAGTAAATCATTAAATGTAAGTTGGCAGTAAAGTAACTACATATTGGGTGTAACTTTGAGAAGTTGCCTGGTAGCTGTTTTAACTGCAATTTTAACTGCTATTGTGTTTAATCTAGAAAAACCGGCTTTTATTATTTTGATCTAACGACTTTTTTTGTACCTGAATAGAGTTTTTGCTGAGAAATATTCTTGTTGTAGCTTGTTACTAAAACTACGTAATGAACTATGTACTAATTATTCTTAAGTAAACATCACATGAGATACACACTTGACATTAATGTTAAGTCATAATATTGATATGAAATTAGGAAAATGTGGCTTGCCGGTCTTTAGGTGAGGGGAGAGCAGTTCTCCAGGTGAAAAGTTTAAGTTCCATGGGATCTTGGTCATAAGTTGATTAAGAAGATCAGGAGACTGCTTCAAAAGTTATAGTATCAGCCATGGTTTTACATTCTATTGCACAATGATTGTGAAATTTTAGCTAAAACCTAACTCCCAATTTACTAACTCTTTACTGCTCAATGTCCATATCCACCTTTATTGTAAGATTTTAGTAAGGCTGAAAAATGACATTGTGGATTTAAGTAGCCTGAATGATTTTCCTACACAGGATTATCTGTCTTACTCTCTGTGAAGTTATAACAAGATTAATAATAGATGTCAAAGAAGATTGGTCATCTGATTTAACCCTTGTATACATGGGATTTTCAGGATTTAGCACAATAATCACAGGCCACAGTTACATTTTTGTTACCATTACAACATAGCACCTGATACATGTTTGGAACATGGCACCTGACATACAGTACAGCATTTAGTTGTTTTGCAATCTGGTGTTACTGGTCATATATGGCATCTTCTGTGCTTATTTTGTTTCTCATTTTTGCTTCTGTAAGAAGCTGTTTCAGGTGATGTGGCTTGTGTTGTTTTGCTCTGAGCAGCTGCTTGCTTGTCTCCCTTCACCTTCATCTTCCTCCTCATCTGAGCTCTTTTCCTCCACAATTCCCTGCCTAGAACATTCATGGTCTTATAACATCAGAAGTGTCACTCTGCACTGTCTCACTCTGTGTTCTTCACTGTTGTCGGGTAGTAAATACCAGTTTTTGGCATGTTTTTGGTAGTAAATCTTTGTGGATGAAATGAGTGAGGAATACCTGGGGAACTGCTTCCACATTGAATCATATGACCTCATGAGATTAATAAACGTGATGTTACAAGGTACTTATACAAAAGTTAAGATGTAAGAAATAAACCACTCAGATATTCTTTAGTAGGTACAGTATACTGAACGTTCACACTGGGAAAATCCAATATGAATTGTGTGGGTTTTGTTTCTAGGATGTGGTGGGAATTCCACAGAATAAATTGAATGCTGTAGCTGAAGTAAAAAGAGACTCATCAGTCTTTTCCACCTTGACCGTTATCCAAAACAAATAAAGCAGAAGGGGGAAATGAATATGATGATGATAAAAATAAGTGTTGCTGAAACTAAGTTTTTCATTGCTTTTCCAGTATGACAATGATACCTACATACCAGGAAATGAGTTTAACTGAGCACCCTAAGGCAGCAGAACATATGATTTCCTTAGTTAAGAAACCTTCAACCTTGCAGTGAAACGTGTAAATCGCAAAGAGCTTGTACCATACGTTTAGTTAACCATATGGGACTCTGACATTAATGTCTTGTGTATGATTAAGCACAGGGTGGTAGGAGTGTTTGAACTTCTTAGCCCTTATGTGTTTTTTGTTACATAAATTGTATTCTACAACTTATGTGAAAACAAATAGTCACGGAGGGTTACACAGATGAGCATGCATAATATATCCTGAAAAATCATTTGTTATAGAATTATTCTGATATGCCTACAACCAGAAATGGAACAGTTGGAGGAATTATTAAAGACTAACCCTTCAGACCTCAATCTGGAGAAAAGCCAAGCAAAATGACACCTTTTATTGGCTAACTAAAAAGATTACAATATGCAAGCTTTCGAGGCAACTCAGGGCCCTTCTTCAGGAAAGATGTAATCAAGAAGTAAGCCTGAGTTGCCTCGAAAGCTTGCATATTGTAATCTTTTTAGTTAGCCAATAAAAGGTGTCATTTTGCTTGGCTTTTCTCTACATTCATAATGGCTAACACGGTACAACACCCTAGTACTACAGACCTCAATCTGTAATTTTAAAATATTCCAATGGTTATTCAATAATAATAATAATAATAATCTTTATCACCTGCTTCATATTGTTGACTATAATACTTTTCTGACGTTTGTCCATTTTAGAATAATTCATCTAATTTCTTCAGACCACTAGTATCTGTTACTGTTTACTTTTTTTAAAAATAGAAGAGCCATTCAAGCATATGTACTACTGTATAATAAAATAAGAATATGTGTTCAAGCATAAGAAACAGGGAGTTAGAAATAAGATTCTGGGCAAGCTTACGCATGAAATGACTTTGCAAAAACACTGCATTGCTGTCTGTGTAACAGCAATAATAGTCTCAGGATTATATGATACTGGTATAACTTTGTCTCCTAGACTGTCCAAAAGATAAGACAGAGACAAAGGCATGGTAGATTGCGATGGTGAATGTAGTTTTAGTTTACTCCAAAAAATAAAGTGTGCAAAAGACTGCTTTCTCATTTTATTTCAAAATCTTGTGTTAAATATTTTGTTAAATTACATATACTGTACTTAATAATGTAAAAAATTACATATTTCTGTAAATTTAAATGCCTAGTTACTGTTTATTTGCTGAATTTAACAGATCTGAAAAAAAACCATACAAGTTGGCATGTGCAACATTTGGGAACCTTTCCAGTTAATTAATTTAATTGCCTCATTAGGCCCTAATCTAAGGAATGTGACGACAATAGATTCTGTGATTGATTGAACCTTTCAGTGTATTGTGCTTTCACTCAACAATCAATGTCTCCTCTAACTCGCTGACTATGGGTTTGGAAAAATAAGAAAATGTCTCACAAGGCAGGAAAATCTATAAAAAGATATCTAAATTCTTTCTATTTGTATTTGTAAGAAGTTAAGATAGGGAAGAACAAAAAATCCTTGATGTAGCTGTTTGTAAACTGGTCAGATACGCAGAGCAAACTCCCATATCACTACAGCAAACCTACAGGAAGGTTTGGTAGTGCAGATGAAGTAAGCCAGTAGGAATAAGGATGGACCAAAGCAAACTCATTAACTGGGAATTCTGAAAAAAAAAGTTGCCATAACCACAACACTAACCAAACTCAAAATGGAAATCACAAATTTGATATGTGATGTTTCTTTGTTCCTTGGGGGATGAACCTTAAGGGGCAACATCCTCAGTGGTTTTGTGATTGAGCTTAGCATCTATTGTACCAAACCCTTCAATGAACTGCCTGTCCTTCCGATGAGCCCCTAAAGGGAGAATTTATAGATCTCCACCACTCTTAAAATATGATTGTCTGAAAGGAACTGTACAGAAAGTTCTTCACAGGCATGGCAGGTTTTCAGATTTATGGGCAGTTTTAGCAGTGTCACTGCTTTAAGATAAATGTATAAACAGTTGCATATTCTATTTCTGAACAGTTTGTGATTCACAATACAGTTTCCTTCTAGCTACCTCCATTGTATCCACCATACAGTATGTAATAGTTGTTTAAATGAAACCTCCATCTACTTCAGGCATTGCATATGGCAGAGTGCTTTCCTCAGAAAGGTCAGTGTCAAAATCTTGAATAAAAGTAATTATTTTGAATGTCTATTTTGAATGTCATGCTATTGTCTTTAACTAATGTTGGAAAACCAGAAGGCATGTTTTGTGAAACCCTGCTGCTTTGAAGTAGACAAACTCTTAAGTTTTAAAGTCTTTTGTTTCATATTTGTGTTAATGTTCTGTTGACCGCTTGTTGCTTATTACTTGTTTAGACAGACCTTTTTTTAAAAAAAAAATATACATTTAATTAAATGTAGGTACACTGTAGAAGAAAAATGTCTGGGGGAAAGGATAGCATGGCATAATTATAAAAAATACCCTACAAATAGTAAAATTATGCCTTCAGTTTGATGATTGATTTCAGTTTTCTCTTATTTCTTCTGAGTTAATAAAAGTTTTACAATGAATGTTAATTCTGAAACATAATAAAACATTATTAAGCTTAGAGTATAAAGACATACAAGAAAGCATTAAATTTGAAATAATAATGTAGCAAGAGAATGTACAGAATGACTATATATATACTGCTCAAAAAAATTAAAGGAACACTTTTTAATCAGAGTATAGTATCAAGTCAGTAAAACTTCTGGGATATTGATCTGGTCAGTTAAGCAGCAGAGGGGGTTGTTAATCAGCTTCAGCTACTTTGGTGTTAATGAAACTAACAACAGGTGCACTAGAGGGGCAACAATGAGACGACCCCCAAAGCAGGAATTGTTTAACAGGTGGAGGCCACTGCCATTTTTCCCTCCTCATCTTTTCTGACTGTTTTTTCGCTAGTTTTGCATTTGGCTACGGTCAGTGTCACTACTGGTAGCATGAGGCGATACCTGGACCCTACAGAGGTTGCCAGAAGGTTTGCTGTGTCTCCCAGCACAGTCTCAAGGGCATGGGAAAGATTCCAGGAGACAGGCATTTACTCTAGGAGAGCTGGACAGGATAGTAGAAGGTCCTTAACCCATCAGCAGGACCAGTATCTACTCCATTTGGGCAAGGAGGAACAGGATGAGCACTGCCAGAGCACTACAAAATCACCTCTAGCAGGCTACTGGTGTGACTGTCGCTGATCAAACAATCAGAAACACACTTCAAAAGGGTGGCCTGAGGGCCCGACATCCTCTAGTGGGCCCTATGCTCACTGCCTGGCACATTGGAGATCGATTGCCATTTGCCATAAAATACCAGAACTTGCAGGTCCACCACTGGCGCCCTGTGCTTTTCACAGATGAGAGCAGGTTCACCCTAAACACATGTGACAGATGTGAAAGGGTCATTAGAATCCGTGGAGAATGATATGCTGCCTGTAACATCGTTCAGCATGACTGGTTTGGTGGTGGGTCAGTGGTGGTCAGGGGAGGCATATCCATGGAGGGACGCACAGACCTCTACAGGCTAGAAAACGGAACCTTGACTGTCATTAAGTATCGGGATGAAATCTTTGGACCCATTGTCAGACCCTATGCTGGTGCAGTGGGTCCAGGGTTCCTCCTGGTGCAGAAAAATGTCCAGCCTCATGTGGCGAGAGTATGCAGACAGTTCCTGGAGGATGAAGGAATTGATACCATTGACTGGCCCCCATGCTCACCTGGCCTAAATCCAATAGAAAACCTCTGGGACATTATGTTACGGTCTATCCAATGCCACCAGGTTGCACCTCAGAATGTCCAGGAGCTCAGTGATGCCCTGGTCCAGATCTGGGAGGAGATCCTCCAGGACACCATCCGTCATTTCATTAGGAATATGCCCCAATGTTGTCAGAAATGCATACAAGCGCATAGGGACCATACAAACCACTGAGCACGATTTGGAGTTGCTGCAATGAAATTTCGGCAAAATGGACTAGCCTGCCGCATCATTTTTTTCACTGATTTTCGGGGTGTCTTTGAATTCAGCCGTCTGTAGGTTGATAATTTTCATTTCCATCAAACGATGTGGCATCCTTTTGTTCCTAACACATTACCCAGTCCATATCAGTATAGATATCCAGCATGATTTTTTTCCCATTGTGTTTTCAAAGTGTTCCTTTAATTTTTTTGAGCAGTTTATATACAGTAGACCCCCACAAAGTCACGGTTCAGGATTTGTGGACTCAGTCGTTCGCAGATTTTTCCTTAGAACCTAACTATTAATTGTTAGCGGAAAGCGCAAATATCCTCTGCAATTTTTTATGGCTTTACAGGAAGCAACCACTGAAGGAAACGCGGTTTGGGATGGTGAAAGTAGCCAATCCGAGAGCTTTATTCATTTCTCCTTGCTGTTGATTGACTGCTGCCCTGTGACGCGTCTCCAGCTGAGTGTGCTCGTGTTTTCCATTTTGTTATTGTATTCATTTTGTTATTCTTAAACGCACAAGATGTCGCCGAAACACCCTGCACCTTCTAAGGCTTCTGGCACTGAGCCTAAGCGCCAGAAGAAGTTTAAAACACTCCAGGAGAAGGTTGAACTACTGGATTTGCTCTGAGAACTATAAAGTTATGCTGCTGTAGTGCTACCACTATGGCATTAATGAAAGCACCACACGCTACATAAAGAAGAGCGAAGCAGAGATCTGGAGTACCGTGTCTGTAAATTTCTGAGATAGTGCCAAAAAGGTAATGACCATAAGGAATAAAAATATCATCAGGATGGACTCTGCCTTGGCACTGTGGATCACCGACTGCAGGAAAAAGAACATCCCCTTGGACGGTAACATCATCCATGAGAAAGCACGGAAATTGTACCAGCAGTTTGCTACAGGAGACAATGTAGCAACTTCCCATTACAATGTTCCTGAAACCTAGAAAGAAAAGCCAGCACGAAACCCCACCAGAAGAAGCCTGTCCAAAGATACGACTCCTCCTGAAGAGCCTGAAGAAGAGGTGCCACCTGAGGAGATTTAAATCCTTTGCATCATACTGCACAGCTACTTCATCATCAATATCATTCATCATTGGTGGGTACTCGTACATTTTACTGTATTTTAATTAAGTGAAATTATTATGTATTTACTCTACTTATAACAAAGAAAATGACAGCGTATACCAAAGAAAACGCGCTTGCATGAATTACGGTACGTATATCGGTAAAATCGGTATTTTACATTCTAGTGCTGTGGGAGACATTGCAGCACAATACTGTACAGTATACGGGTTTACCTTAACATTCTGTTTTCAGGTAATGTATTAAGGTAATTTTTTAGGTAATGTATTAATGTATTAAGCTGAGTTTGCAACTAAATTAAAGTGCTTTGGGGGCATACTGTATTTAGGGTTTAAACTATAAAAATAGGCATTTAAAAGGAATTTTTTAACCACATCCAAAAGTCGCGGTTTTTCACAATTCGCGGGTGCTGTAGGAACGTAACCCACGCAAATTGTGGAATATATATTACATATTTGTTAGTTTGATGAAAGTTTTGATGTTTTAAAGTCATAAAAGTATACATGATATGTTTGTAGGAGATACTGTATCACATTCCTGTCCGTATTTTATTTTGTTGATGCTGTGGGCTTTATAATATTCATTGGATCTCAGAAAAATGTAGTGCCCTTTCTGTTTTCAAATACAGTCCTAGTTTTGCTCAAAATAAAGGTATAACATTAGGCATAAATAGCTAAAAGAATCCTATATAGACACTTAGCTTTGTTGTCCCTTATAATATATACAGTATAGTATGTATAAGGTATTCTTTAAAATATTGTTGAAGCACTTAAAATCTTTCCTCATCTGTGAAAACTCTAAATGTGGTCCAGGAAAGCAAAGGACAAAGAAAAGCCCTGCAGAAAAAGCCTGACACTATAAGTTACAGAAGACCACTATACTACAGTAGGGTAAGACAAATGCTGCTTGGAATCAATATACATCCTTTCAGTGTGAATGGTACCCTAGAAGTAAAACCCCAAACTCAAATTTAGAAGAATGGGTCTTAGGATGCTTACACTAGACGTAAGGCACCTTAACATGTGTCAGTGGTACTTCACCATCCACTTGGGAAGAGGAATAGAAAGAGACAGGCTTTGGAAGCCTGTTGGGAAGCCAGAAGAAATCCATAGCCTGCAGTACTTTCTCTCTCACCATCATGTGTCAGAACATAACCTAAAGGAGCAAGACCAGGATATTATACAGTTAAGATGTCCTGTCTATAAATTTCTAGATAGTTTAAGGCTACATTATACTTGGGGTTCAGCTATACAAAGTAACATTTGAGAGACAACGTAACACTTGAGAGAGTTTTACTTAGGTATTCTTATAGCCAAAAGGCTGCCCTAAAGTGACACCCTGATGGACTATAAAGGTACCTCAGGCAAGATAAACTATACAATAGGACCTGGAAGGGCAATTTAGGGCAAAAGTTAACCTCTGTAAAGAAGAGGTCAGGGTCAGGAGAAATAGAGAGGAGATGAAAGCATTGAGTGTTTTGATAGTGCTTAAGAGGTTGATAGCTCACCTCATCTAACAGGCAGGAGCAAAGTACCCTGAAGGTGGGCAGGTAGGATTATCTTTGTGTTATTTTTTCCTTAAATTTTTTGTTTTCCTACTATGTTAGTCCCTTCCATATGTGCAGTCTACTTTAATAATTAACGTTTCATTATTTGGAGGGCATTCTAATACCTTTATTTCTTCACACCATGGCATGGGATGTAGAGAAATACCAGGAAGTGCTCTCCATTTAAATATATCTAAATTGGATGCCTCAATTTAAAGCAGAATCAGGTTGCTTGACATTCAGTTCAGTTTTTTCTTGTCTTCTTATGGAGTCAAGGCTGGGGGCTGTCAAAAAACAAGGCCTGTTAAAACCCATAGAGGATATCCTTGGGTGATTTTGGGCTGTACAAGAAATAAAATGTTGTTGTTGTAAACACACCCCTGTATTAGGATCAATATAGCATTACCAATTGACCTAACCTCTTTGTTGTGAGCTAGAAAGAAAGATTGAAAAGCTTTTTCCAGACTAGGAAAACTTATATTTAGGGTATACTTTTATACTTTTTATGTTTTATTGTACTATGAAGATGAGAGAGAAACAGTATTTTGATTCTCCTGCATGTTGTGCACATATAGTGAATTGACAATAAAAGGCTAATTGATTTGATTTGAACATAACAGAAGTGTGAGACAGTGTGGGAGGAAATCAGACCTGGTAAACTGGCCAGGTAGGTTTGGAGAGAAGGTTTGGAGGGATTCAAGTACAGGACTCTAAAGTTTGGAGCAGCAGTGCTAACCACTACAATACTACCCAAATAAAGATCATGCTGAAATTATTATGGAAAGCACCATTAAGCTGATTAGAAATTTGAAATATATTTGTTTATGTTTAATGACTGACTGGTCCACTGCTAATTTTTTGCAGATTTTATGTTAAAATTAGGGCCAAGAGCATGTGAAGTAATGAAATATATTGTAATCACACTATGTAAAGTTGTCTTCTGTTTGGTAGAGTGATTTAGGAAATAATGCAAAGGAACAAGGGACTCTTTAACCTGAAGGGGACTTTTAATATTTTTGTGTTTTTCCATTTTCCTGTCTATTTATAAATTGTCTAAAAACTGCTTGCAAGGTATATGACTGACCCTAATAGGAAGCTTTGTCAATTCTGTTATCCTAAATCCTAATATGTGAAACTGTAAAATGTTATAATGTTACAAAATGCCCAGAGAGGACATTTGTAAAGCCATAAGAAGGTTAGTTGAACATTAACTAAAGTACTAGCTTCTCATTTGACATTTGATGCAATAGTAATTGTGGGTTGAAAATATATTGGCATATCTGTGTAATTGATATGTATGTAAACAGTGTGAATTCACTTCTTGTCTCCTTTTTCACCAGGCCACCCCCACATTCAATTCAGTGACACTGAAAAGTGCCACATGTATTTACTAGTCTTTAGATACTGCAGGTATATTGTATTATTGCATGTATCTGTATATGTACTTGTGATGTTTTTAGTAAATGTATACATACTTGGCGAGGATGCATAATGCTACAGTCAAACTAGTTTTAATAAAACATATACCAGTGTGTAAATGAGTTGGACAACCCTTTAACAGTCTTTCATATCTTAGACACTGTTAAATCTCTACAAAATGTAAAACTACAAGGCTGTCCAGCAGAATGTTAGAAATAATTTTTTGCTAAATTGGGTATTTTAATGCCAGAAAGGGAAAGCTCCTACCTAAAACTCTATGCCAGTTATCTACCACCTTTAGTAGGATGAATACAGTGTCCTATTGGACAAATCTTGTATCAAGGAAAAAAAATTTTTGGAACTCTTTATTTTTGGGGTAGGTTATTAACAAGGCATTAAACAGTTGAATTGAACTCTGAACCTCTAAACTATCACTAATATTTCAGCCACTATTTCAGGCAGTGTTTGAAAGAAATGTATGAACAAGAATTGTGGACATCATTCATCTCTTTTCCAAATCCATTTTTTCAATTATTGGGTTCAGGGTCTTTACAAACAAGATAATGGAATCCATTAATTGCTGTAAATGACCATCTCTTTTTCCGCTGCAGTAAATTAAGGGTTGTATAATTTAGTTAAGCAATATTCGCTGCCAAGTAGATATCTCATTTTAGATTCTGTGCAACATGAAATATGCAAAGTTGTGTAATTCTTAAAATATAATACGCTTGGAGGCTCAATCTGAACTAGCCATGTGTCACTAGCTGGCAGGCAGTATGGTCTAGCAGCTAAGGCATTGTACTTTAAACCACAGGGTTACCAGTTCATTTTTCCTTTTTGTCTTACTGTTTACCTCAGAACATATTACTTAACTGGCCTGTGTCCCAACTGTAAATAAAATACAGTATATTCATAAACCGTTGTAATATACCTTCATCTTGTAAGTTACCAAGAGTAAACCCATCAGCTAAATACAGAATAATATTTTTTTTTCTTGCAAGACCACCATAATTACTCACAAAATATTTATGGATTTATCAATTATAATTTGCCACCTTCTGTTACATCTTGCAGTTATGATTCTTTTGTTATTTTTGGCTATGATCCATTTAGAATGTCACGTACAACTAATTTAACTTGCAGTTGGGTTTTTAATACAGTATTGTTAGCAGATGGAGATTTGGTTAAATGTATCTCAGCCCATGATTTTTTAATTAAATTAGGTTTGTCTTTTAAATACAATGCACAACTGTTGAAATCCTACATAGAAAATCAAGCCCTGTAATGTATTTCTGCAAACAGCAGCCACAACTTTCTGAGATGGCTTAAAGCATAGCTTTAGGTTCCACAAAAAATAAAATGTAAACCAAAAGGGCAAGAGAATAATTATTTGAATATCAGTGATGAATATGCAAAATGGCCTACTGCTGAGATCTAAAAAAGACTGACTTAGCAAACAGAATTCAGCATATACGCCAGAAGAGAAATGGAGTGACTAATGCGCATGTTACATCATTCTTGTTATGAACATGAAGGAAAAGCTAAAAATATACAAGCCCCTTAGTTAAAATAAAAATTTGCAACATCCATATTACTAAACGAGAATGGTAAACCGGATGGACGCAGGGACATGGGCCGTGGACGCAAAAGACGTAGTGCGCAGGCGCCACACAAAGCCCCCCTCCAAGCACCGGAAAATGAGAAATGATGCGCCGCGCCCATAGCACACAAAAAAAAGGAGTCGGACGCGGGCGCCACACAAACCCATGGCACAAAGCGCCACACGAAGCCCATAGCATCCGAAACGGGACACACACAAAAAAGAGGATCAGACCCACGACACACAAAGCACCCCTCCACTAACAGAAATAAGAAATGAGGCAACGCGCCCCTAGCACACCAAAAACAAAGGAGTCAGACGCAAGCACCACATAGCACACGAAACGGTATGCACACAAAAAAGAGGATTCAGACCCACGACACACAAAGCCCCCCTCCACTAACAGAAATAAAAAATGAGGCGACGCGCCCCTAGCACACAAAAAAAAAAGGAGTCAGACGCGAGCGCCACACAAAGCCCATTGCACACGAAACGGGACAGACTACAGACATAGCAGACGAAACGGGATGTACACAAAAAGGAGGATTCAGACCCACGACACACAAAGCCCCCCTCCACTAACAGAAATAAATAATGAGGCAACGTGCCCCTAGCACACAAAAAACAGGAGTCACACGCAAGCGCCACACAAAGGCCATGGCACACGAAACGGGACAGACTACGGATTTCACACACTAACATAAATAAGACATGAGACACAAAGCACCCCTCCACTAACAGAAATATGAAATCAGGCAACGCGCCCATATCACACAAAAACGAGGAGTCAGACACACACCCCAAAGTGAAACGGGACTCCACACACGGTCACCCATCAAGCCCGAGATTGAGGCTCAAAAACGGAAGAGCAACCAAAAGCGAATACTCGAGATCATACAAAAACCCCACACATACGGACAACACAACATATTTGAATCAGATTATCCCCGCCTAACAGTGAAACGGGACAGTCTAAGGAGTCCACAAAACTTCACAAATCAAGCACGAGATGGTACTGAAAAAGAGGACTCACACCCCCACATCACAGTTAAACGGAACAGACTACGGAGTCCTCAAAGGGTCACACATCAAACCCAACATATTACAGAAAGCGATTTGTGTTTTGGAAAATGGCAGATACTACGATAGAAGCATTCGCCTACAACTCGCATCTGAAATCAACGTACAGACTATACAGCACATTCCACGCACTTCTAAAAAAACGCACGCCAACAAACGACGTCATACATAAACAACAAGAGACCGGACTACAATACATATACAGGCGCGACACCTGATGGGTAATAATACGAAGAAACGAAATGTCCGTATTAAACATACGTCATCTGAACATGTTCAAACTGTACAGCATAGGTGAATCTCATTACAATGATGCACTATTAACCATACAACCACAGAAAAGGCTCCATATTAACAGTGAGTGCGATCCTCCTTATTACTTATCCATATTACTAACGATAAAGAACAAACAAGTCATGAATTCACGATCACGGTTACAAAATGATACGGCTCGAGTAACGGGACCACAAACACGAACCCGCGACACACACAATGAATGTAGACGCATGCAGCGCGCGTCTCAAAGTGCTGAAGCGAAGCAGGCACGGGTTCAAAAGGAAAGAGCTCAAGTCACAGAGATACAAAAATGGGAGCGACGGGACAAAATAAATGAACGCAGACGTCTACAACGCGTGTCTGAAATGCCAGAAAACAAGCAGGCAAGGCTCCAAAACAACAGTTAATTATCGCATCAGCTACAACCGGAGTGGCAGCTAATTTGTTAATCACACATGTCACTCCTTATTCAAAATACCGGTCCCAATCACAGAAACATCAGTATCCACTATGAAAATGAACAGTTACAATGCACGTGACATCCGTCTTGCAAAACTGTTAATTATAGATGCATGTACAATGGCATCCAGTCACTTACTCAACACCATTGATAAACTTCTACAAATGTTGATGAATAATAATATTCCCTTTGGAGGAAAGGTACTTTTATTAGGAGGAGATTTTAGACAGTGCTTACCTATTGTTCCACATGCCATGCGCTCAGCTATTGTTCAGTCCACCTTAAAATACGTGGACAATTGGCATTGCTTTCAAAAGAAACACTTGGTACAAAACATGCGATGTCCAGATCAAGAATATAACAATTGGTTATCACAACTGGGAGATGGGACACTCACCAATACAGATGGACTTCACCCAGATATTATTACAATTCCTCAAGCCTTTATCTGCGACGACTTAGTTACGGAGATATTTGGAACAGCAATCTCATTAGACCAAATACCCCTTTTAACACAACGGACTATATTATGTCCAAAAAATATTAATGTTGCTCACATAAATAACCAAGTCATTGCATTACTTCCTGGAGAGGCACAGCTCTTTCTAAGCTCTGACAAAGTTCACTCTGATGACGACAATGACCATCTTAATTTATCCTTAGAATATTTGAACACTATTAACCCAGCCGGATTACCACAACACAATCTTAACCTTAAAATCGGAACAATATTCATGCTATTAAGAAACCTTAACACTAAACAGGGTTTATGCAATGGTACACGTTTAGTTGTCAACACCATGACACACAATGTTATTGAAGCAAAAGTTCTTACAGGATCACATGCTAACAATACTGTTCTGATTCCTAGAATTGACCTTTCAAGTTCTGACCTAGAATTACCTTTTACACTTAAACGGCGACACTTCCCCATTAAACCTGCATTTGCCATGACCATCAACAAATCACAAGGACAAACCATGGACAAGGTTGGCATCTACCTCTCTGAGCCCGTATTTGGACATGGACAACTTTATGTGGCCTTCTCACGAGTTCGCCGTTCATAACTCTATGCTAGTTATCTACCACCTTTAGTAGGATGAATACAGTGTCCTATTGGACAAATCTTGTATCAAGGAAAAAAGATTTTTAGAACTCTTTATTTTGGGGGTAGGTTACTAGCAAGGCATCAAACAGACATTACCTTTTCTTTTTCACTATTATTAGAATAACTGCAAATCTGAAGTCAAAATGAAATACTGGTCAAAGCCAGTGCACGTTTTCAAAAGATAATAACTTTGCCATAAACAAAGCTAGGACAGTACCCTTCAAAGTCTATAATCTGATGTCAAAACCAGTATCAAAAGTTGAAGTGTTCAGTTTAAAGATTTTTGGTATAAGTGGCCACCTCATACTGTATATCATGACCACCTTGATATCACATGGCTCATACCTCATTTGTCTAATAACCGTGAAACTTCATAGTGGTCACACAGAAAATAGCAGCATCATTGAAATCCAAAAAACTTGAAATAGTACAACCCATGCAAGCAAATCTAAAAATCTGAGACTAAATAATGTTATCAAAATAACAAAAATAATTTATGGGCTTTTGAACATGCACTATGCAATTCTAATTTTTTTCATTTTTAATACATTATTCTTTATGATTTTGTTTATTTCCTTTTTAGCATAGGCACTTGTTTTGTCAGTAATGGACTTACATGGCCACCAGAAGTCAAGGTCTGAGTGTTTATTTTATTTTTTGTGATAATGAGTTTTACCTTCTTTGTAATTTTTAAAATATATGTTAATTTTAAAATAATTCTTTACATTAAACACACCGTGACAGTAGGGTTGCTCTCTTAGTATTCCCATAAGCCAAAATGTCCAAATAACAAAAATAGTGAGGTAGTTTATTATTAATAAAAGTAATGCAAGGCAAATATAAACAAAATTTAAATTATGTAAATCATCATAGTAACAAACAGAAAACACCTGCTGCTCCCTCTCTGGGACTTCCTATCAAGGTTTAAAACCCAAGATTTTCCAATGTGGCTTCTTGTCTATTTGCCAACTCATCAAATCACTGTGCATCAAGCACAAAGCTGATCACTCTTTTACCTCCCTACTCTCTCTTAGTCTCAGTTCTGGCCTCTCTCTTTCTTCTGCCAGTTGAGTGTTTGCCCAAACTCACCTCTCACCTCCATTCAAAAATAGTGCTGAAGTAACTTTATATAATGCCTGAAGCAGTCTTATCTCTAGTTCTCTCTCCTGGCCACAGCTATCATTGTGCCTCTCACCCCCAATGCCTGCTTAAAGCACTAGGCACCCTTGGTGTCCTCATAGCAGCACACAGGTCCACACCCATACTATATAGGCACCCTGTACTGCTGGTTAAGAGAATTTTCCCAGGCCTTTAACTATCTTTCCCCAAATCTCTGTCATCCGATGGTTAGAAATCCCTGACTAATGTTGAGTCATTTGCTCAGCAGGTTTCTGCCCAGGCAGCAGCTCTCTTTTCTACTGATCTTCTGGTTCTGTCAGCATAGTTATAGCACATATCTCCCCCTACTTGTTGTTTATTCACACTAGCACTTGGAGAGGCAGTATGGAATCTCTTTTACATGAGGATTTTAACCATGCTACCTTTTACATATTTCTTATGCCTCCTTAAATCCCGGACTCTCTCTCTCTTACAACTCAGCCTTCTTTTTATTGCGTTTATACAGTATATTATAAAATTGTTATTAATCCATTAATGCAAGCATTATATTTCTATTTTGCTCTATTGCTATCTTGTTTTCTTTTATTAGCAAGGTTATTGTTTTCAGTATGTGAATGGTTAAATGTTTTCTTAAGCACATTTTTTCATTATAATATCTGATATGACAATTTCTTTCTTTCACCTGTAACATGATATGCAGTCTATTCAACTTCAGTTCCCTTGATGTATTTTTTTTTCTTTTCCACACATTGTTTCACATGACAGAAAAATGGGTGTGTGGCGTGACATGGCCTCTATTGTAAGTGAGACAAAAACGATTTCACGTTTTCTTTTCCTGCTTGTTTTTCAGAAGTCAGAACCAGGGAATCCTTGCTTCATCTGTCTGTAAGATTAGGCTGGTTTCATCTCACACAATTTCTGCTGTGTCAGCCAGGTGGTTTAATTGCTTTGTCTTTGCCTTCTGAAGAAGGGGTCACTCCAGTGCAGCTAGCTATACAAAATGGACATGAAGATCTGGTGCAGCTGCTTCAAAAGTAAGTCAGAGTTTCAGTTTATGTTTTTTATTCACATTAAGCAAATTTATAGTTTACAAAGTAAAATATTCCTTAGGGTTAAAGTTTTAAGAAAAACTGTTTGAAAAATTTGCTTGAAACCTTTTAGATGAGATAGATCTCTGTTACTTTAGAACTCTGGTTCCCATATAGTAAAATCGGCATGTGAAAGTGTTACTGCCATTCAAGGCAAAGTGAAAGTAGATTTTGTTATGCTTAACAGAAACAAAAGTTGGAAGATAAAGCTGCATCAAGACTGCTTTATCTTGGTGCAACTGCCATAGATTACTGCTAGCAGCAAAAAGCAACTCAATGACAATTGTTTATAGTCTTAAATTGGGTTTTACCTCTACACTTGAGATTCTCAAGTACCAAAAATTTTCTTTACAAATAAATATTTAAAAATAGATATTTGCTGCTATATTCCTAGTCCATGGAAATTTAAATTCATTGTTAGGAAATTCAGTAATGATGTCATGTAATTTAGAAGACTACTTATACTACTTCAATCATGTAATTTCATGCATTGACTTGCAATAATGTACTGTATAGTGTCAATGTACTAATCCGGCTGTTTAATGTGAAGCCAGTGTTCATATTAGACCTAGTAAATACTGCTGCAATTATCTTTGGTTCAAAAAAATCAGAGATGCTGTGTTTGAAGTTACAATTTTGTCTTACAATGAAGTTTACTAATTTATCCAAAAAAAATCAGTTTTGAAAAGGCAATACAAAACAAATTGAATTCTAAAGCAGAAGTCTGCAATGTAGATATACATAATTAATGGAAAAGACAAAAAGTTGCATGCTGTAATTTACCATATTGTGCAAGTAGGTTCTGTGAGAATGTAGTGTACTTTGTGACAAGAGGGTTTTTAAAAAAGATAGTGCTTATTTCCATAACAAAACTTAAGTCAAAAAACGTTATACTTCTTTATGCGATATTAATACTTTAACTAAAAATGGTACTGTTATGGGATAGGTCCGATTGATCAGTGGTCTTTGATGAGTTATTAAAGTTCATATTGTTGTGCTAATAAGACTGTATATAACTCAAAATACTGCACATCTTTACAAATACAATATACTATAGCCATAAGAAAAAAGTAAACAGTACAGAGTAAAACAATAAAAGACAATACTAAATAAACCATGTAATATTTATAAAGATGATCAATATGCTTTTCGAATTAATTCTAGAGGACCATTTTGTATGTTTGATTTTTGTCCTGTTGAATTTTCTTAATAGTAGTTTGGTCAAAGAAATATAGAGTTATTCTTAATAACTATTTGTTATAGGCATATTATCTTGCTCATGAAAATATGCTTTACATCCATGTTATTTAAGTTTGATAGGCAAAGATTTATTAGTAATTTGTAATTCCAGATGTTTGGGTGTCTTATGTTGTTGTTAGTGTTTATTTAGTCAAAAGACTATTTGCTGAATATTAAATTTGACCAAATAAATGTTGCAATCCAGAAGGAATTAGAGTTGTGAGAATAGCAAGAAGAAATCTTAAACATTTCATGGGCATTGCATAGGGCAACATGGACTATTCATCTTTCCTTGAAATGTGATAAAACACCACTTAAATGGGGAGCAGGAGGGCTAATACTTTCTGATATGCCATATTAGCAAATCAGAAATGATACAAATTATCTTTTTACTAGTTTATTTTATGAATCTGTATAAGTACAAATGTATTAAAGGATATTGGAGATTGCTTTGATGCTCAATGTTTCTTTTTGATTTGTAGAGGGTTGGCTGTTTTGAAAGAAACTACAGAGACAGGGGAAGGCTCATGTTGCAAAATAACCAGAATGAAAAGGCAGGCAACAAAGCTTAAGCCAGTCATTAATCAAAAGCCCATATAGTACACTATATGAATGAAAGTATTAAACCTTACAGAAAATAATTAGAACCAAACAGAAAACACTAAGAAAACCAGTTCGAATCAGAAAGAACTATAAAGAAACAATTCAATAGCAATACTATCTCCTCTGCTAATATATACTGTGGCTCAAACATTTATGGTCACCCAGACATTATCATATTTTTGATAGAAAGTGATACTTTTTACTATCAAAATACATTGAATTGAACTACTTATTAGTGTTTATAATGGTTGTTACTGCTGGAAGTGACTGATTTGTAATTTATTACTTACTAATGGCAGCAAAGCCCCATTTTCAGCAGTAATTCCTTAAGTGTCCTAGTGACAAACATAGACAATTCTGAATAAAAATCTTCAGTTTTTCAGTAATCTGTCACATGGAATAGCCTTCATTCTGCAAAACAACAATAAATTGGCATATTTCTTGAGAAAGCTGTTTCATTTTGTCCATTGTGAACCTAGAACTGAACTTTAGGAATGCCAGTACAGGTTTCAGTGGTGCTAATGCAATTACAAAGGTTTCTCTAATAACCAGTTAGCATGTAAACACAACTGAGTACAAGCTAAGGGAGTTTACCATTAGGACACTGAATTAATTTCTGCTGAAAATGTGACTTTGCGAATAATAAATTAAAAATCGGCCATTTCAAACAATAATAGCCATTATAAACACTAGTATTGTCTTGGCTGTATTTTTTATTCAATTTAATGGTATAGTGATAATAAAAGGTATCAATTTATATCAGAAATGGTAGTGTATGATTAACTTAATAAATATTTTCTAAATCAGGTGCAAACCATTATTGCTGTGTAATCCCCACCATTACTCCAAAAATGCAGTTACATCTTAGATACAACTTGCCCTAGGAAATTCTGTCTAATTAAACAAAAAGTGGTGAAGAATGGGAGGCCTGTGTCTTCTGCAACACATTTTTAAAGTATTGCATCCTATGTGCTACTTTCAATTTGAAATTGTTCTGGTCCAAACACATAAAATAGTTGAGGATGTATTTTTGAAAGTCTCTCTTTAATTTGTGTGTTCAGCAGGGTCTGGTTTCTTATTGCTTTTTTCTGCACAAAAGCTTAAAAGTTTCAGTTGCAAGCACAGGAGTCAGTGTTTGTAGTCTTGCTGACTGGATAAGTCTTCACATGCCTCTGTATATCTTCTTTGTTTGTACATTCTCTCCTTGTTTTTGTCTGTTTATTTGTTTGTAAGCATAAGTGCATAACTGGAGTAAAACCAAATCACTATAAACATTGTACATTTGTTACTTAACAAAACAGTTGTCTGCCTGGGTTGTGGGGAATCATCAGAAATTGTACAGATACAAAAGGAAGCAAAATAAAAAGAAACAACTACAAAGTCTACAGAAACTACTACAGTTTAAGGGAAAAAGAACTTAAAAAGACATTGAGTCATCGCATCCCAATGTTACAGCCCAGTGTGCAAGTGGCGTGGAGCATGAAAAGAATACAGGCTAATTAAGAGGGAATGAGAGAGCGTGAGAAAACTTAAACTGGTAATGGTAATAAAGCTGTAAATGTCAGAGTGAGAGAAGGATGTACTGCTGGAGTGTACAGTATATGTTGTGTGGATTTTCCAGAGGCAAACATACTTAGAGCACAGGAAAGAGTTTGTGGCCCTAGCGGACTGGATGAGGGCAAGGGCTATCAACAAACGTCTTCGACAGCATTCTGTTTTAAAGAAAAATCAAAGATCCAAGGACTTTTAGGTATACCTGGTAGTCCTATAATTGTAAGGGGCAGTCTTTGGCCTAAGTTTTAATTGTAAATCCAGAATGAATAGAGCCATCTGTTGATAGTATGATTTGATTGTGAATTTAGGGTGTAAAATGGGATGTAGCCTTACAGCTATGGAAGAAGTATTAGAGAATAAGTGACAAACAAATGCACTTGTGGTACTATTAAGGTTGACAGTTGGGTAGGCCACAACACTGTAGTTTCTAAACTGAGAAGCAAAGCCTAGTCGTATAGCAGGGCTTATTTTGTCTTCCACTTTCCTTTGAATCATTATTTTTTCCCTTATGAGACTTTATTTGCATTTATCTTAAGTTCTAGGCATTGTTTTAGGTATGCCGTGTCATAGGATATGCAAGTAAGAATTTGATTGTACTCGTTACATGTGAAAGTACTATAACTACTTCTACTACTATTATAATAACGTTTTTGAAGTATTTTTGATTTGCTTTTATTTGAAGAATATAAAGATGTCTTTTACTCTTGTATAAGTCTTATTTGTCATTTCTTCTTTAAATAATTACCTTAACAAAATTAAATTTCATAATATTCATTTCTACAGAAGTTATCTTTCAACTCTGACAAATCATTATTTTATTTGAAAGTGCAGTTGTGAATAAGGACTGAATGAGGCTCAGTTTTAAATAACCAAGCTCTTGTCATGTCACAGAATTTGGCACAGATGCACAAAGGTGTACAAATGCTGTGTTTTTGTTTTCCCAAACATACCATATAGAAATTAAGATATAAAGCTTACATTGGCCCTACCAAGAAATACTGTATAAAAATAAATATTTTTTTCAGATTCTGACAAGCTTTTCCATCCATCCATCCATCCATTTTCCAACCCGCTGAATCCGAACACAGGGTCACGGGGGTCTGCTGGAGCCAATCCCAGCCAACACAGGGCACAAGGCAGGAACCAATCCCGGGCAGGGTGCCAACCCACCGCAGGACAAGCTTTTCACAACATAAATAATTAAATGTCATCCCATGAGAATAAACTGTACAACATGTGAGCTTTTATAACATCTCCATGAGCTTTCCAGGCCCTGATACTGTGCTTTAATATTATACAGCTGAGTTTAATGGGGCATCTTTCACCAGACACAAAGCACAGCAAGAGGGTGATCATTTGAAAGTGTGAGTGACAATGCACACAGCTTTCAGTAACAGCTCTAGCAGCTCACAGGTTAACATCAAGCAATTAGTACATAATTAACAGCAATGAAAATGTGGCTTTATTTCAATATATTTCAACAGTCCATCTTTATTTAAATATTCTTTTGCTTAAAGCATTTTACTTTATTTTTTCAAAAGGTAATATTATGACCAGGCAGAGAACTTTTTTGTTTCAGTAGAATTTAAATAGTTTGTACAGTGTTGAAAAACCCATAGGTGTTAGCCAATGTAAACATTTATTTGTGTTTTGTTGCTTTTTATTAATTTAAAAAGTAATAGCATAAATTGAATAATTACTGAGATAACTCTCTCAAATGAAGGAGTTTGAAAAAATACAGTAGAGGCCCCAAGGACTCCTCAGTCGAAAACTCAGCAAAATTTAATTATTAATAACTTATTACCAAAGCTGCTGATTAAAGTTCAAGTGATTTATCAGAATAATTCCTCGTATACATTTTTTAAGTGACAAATCATGTACTATATAGCAGGCATGTCAAACTCACTACCAGTGGTGGGCCGCTTCGACTGCCATACGTGCGTCAGCGGGCCGTACTGTAACAAATATTATTATACTATTATACAAAGTTACTGTAACTTTCTTTCCAATACTGAAAACTTTAAAAAATGTAACACTTAAAGTTTAAAGTTTAAAGAAAAGCAATTTATTTCCATGCAGTCTCCATACAACAGTGTAGAATTAGAGTCTTAACCTCTTAGCTAGGTCCTTATTATATTATTAGGCTCACCCGCCTTTTAAGGCGACCGACTTTTATCTTCAATTTGTGTGCGCTCCATGTGTACATCAGGCATGTAAGTGTAGGGAATGAGAACATCAAAGTGCCCATTCATAACATCTAAGTTTTTTTAGTTTTTTTATCCCCTCGAGTGCCTGTCCAAACTTGGAGTGTAGGACTCCATAATAATATACTTGAAACTCATTGGGGAACAACTCTCCCGCTGCCATTAGCTCAGAAATGGTACCATAAGTTTGAGACTTTGAAATTTCAGTGAGATACTGAAGCTCATTTGTATAAGAGATTCCTGATGGCATCATTGTAAATGGCTGAAACCTTGACCAATTACTTAAAACATGTCGTACAATGTCAGCCCGAATCTGTACCGCTAAAGACAGAGTTTCATGCACTAAATAAGCTATAGATGAGAATAAGCAAGCACCATCTCCCCTGATATTTACTACACGGTGAGGCACTTGTACTCCATCAACATTAATTATTTCCAGAGACATCCATCCATCCATCCATTTTCCAACCCGCTGAATCTGAACACAGTGTCACGGGGGTCTGCCGGAGCCAATCCCAGCCAACACAGGGCACAAGGCAGGAACCAATCCCGGGCAGGGTACCAACCCACCGCAGGACACACACAAACACACCCACACACCAAGCACACACTAGGGCCAATTTAGAATCGCCAATCCGCCTAACCAGCATGTCTTTGGACTGTGGGAGGAAACCGGAGCGCCCGGAGGAAACCCACGCAGACACGGGGAGAACATGCAAACTCCACGCAGGGAGGACCCAGGAAGCGAACCCAGGTCCCCAGGTCTCCCAACTGCGAGGCAGCAGCGCTACCCACTGCGCCACCGTGCCGCCCTTCCAGAGATATAATTTTGTCTATTTTTCCAGCGCATCGCACACAAAAGCAAGGGAACGATGGGAGCACCAGAACTCTGCTCACATCACGTCGCTTCGTACCGCAAGCCGCAAGTAGTAAGTCTGTGATAAGCGGAATACCGCTACGCTTTGCACTCACGGGACGGAAGGACAATCCCGACCGCTTTTATATAGTGTCTTGATGATTGATATTCATTATATAATATTCATTGCTTATATAGGAGCCTTACAGTGTGAGATTTATTTCTTTTGTCCCGACACTTGGCATCTCTTGTTAGTAACCAGTTCATCGATATCAGGCTTGAAATCTTGTGTAGCTGCAACTTTTATGAGGGATGAAAGATGCTCGACGGTAAGTCTTGAGCGATGTGGGGTTTTGGTAGCTTTCATTAACAAAAACAATTGCTCACAAAGGTAAGTGCTTCCGAACATTGACAGTACTCTCGATGCCAACTTACAGATCTGCACATACGAGGGTGGCAGGTAAGCATACAAGCCTGGCACACCAACTTCATTGTATTTTGCCTTCAGAATAGAATCTGACTGCACTTCAATCAATTCCATTTGGATATTCTCAGACGCATTCTCAACGTTGTAAGACAACAGCGCAATGCCCTGTTTGTGTGAACTGAAATCACAAAAATGCTCACTGAATTCATTGTTCAGTAATTCAAGTTGGAAAACAAATCCTCCAAAAATCTAATTTTACTTTACTAAGTTTACTTCAAAGTTTATATTTTTAAAATAAGACGATATGCAAAAAGCCACCTGACCTACAATAATTTTACAAACTCAAAATCACAAAAACAAGAAACAGAATGTTTTTCGGCCACATTGCCATCAGCTGTATCGTTATTTTCTCTTTCTGTTTTATATTCAATATATATTGGCGTGGCGGCCCCTGGGATGTGGCGGCACTGTGCAGGTGCACAGTTTGCACATGCCTAAGGCCACCCCTGCTGCAGCCTAGCACTTCAGTTGTGACGCTGCGGCTCATTAACTTTGGACAAGGCTCGTGGCTATACTAGCAGGTGACGTTTCCGGCACCGTAATGCCATGGGAAACGCGCTTTTGTCAGAAGGCAGAAGTAAGAAAAGTAAATAAGTAACACCGAAGATGCAGAATGATTCAATCACAAAATATAGTAATCATTTTGTACAAGTTAAGTGCTAACTAGGATCTGTCATGAGGGCCGCACAGGGGCCGCGTGTTTGACATGCCTGCTATATAGGATTTGCTTCTGTATTACTTGATTCAAGTTCATAAGAATATTTGCTTGACTGAAGTGTTCCCATATGTTATTTCACTGTAATCTGCCTGTCTATTGTAGCTGCCCAAAATGTGCTTCTAATTATAATTATTGTATATAGGTTTCTATCATATATAAAAATTCAGACATACTTCAAAGCTTTCAGTAGCAGTTGTCAGGATTATCGTTGTACTTTTATTCTCATTCGTCTTCTTTTTTATTTTGCAGTTTAGATGGTTTTCTCCTTTGATGTCATCACCTGTAGTTCTCCACAGTTCGATTATCACAGTGCAATTCATGCCCAAGATCTTTGTGAACCTGTGTTGAATTCTGTGACCTGACAAGATGTTGTTTATTTAAAATTGATCCTTATTCAGATTTGTACTTTGTTTCAAATAAAATAATGGTTTGTCAGAGAGAGAAAACTATCTTCTGTAGCAAATAATATTATGAAGATTAGCTTTGTTTCTAATCTTCTCCCTGTCCACCAGTTTTGGAGTCCACATTACTGTTTGGTTTGGGTTGTTTGTTTCTGCTAAGTGTATTACCCCTGACTGTATGACTACTCTGTCAATTATGCCCTTAGTCACGTCTCATCACTAATAAAATGAGTCACTCTCTGTACAGATTCATTGTCATCATACCAGCACTCTAATATTTATTTTTTTTCCTGTAACAATCTATACTTTATAGTAGCCTTTCTTTATAATATTCACCTAAATTTGAAGCTAATTACTATTATAGTTTTGCTGCACATCTGTTTTACAAATACTTCTATTAGTGTCTCTTCTATTCTATTCCATTTACTAAACTGAAAGAGACAGTGTTCCTGCTGGGTTTCTTTGTCTTTTTCTTTTAGGGTGTCATTGTATAGAACCCCAGATACATACTGTAGGTAACAGTTTATTATGACTAATGTGTACAGGAAAATGATGTTGAGTGTTATTGGATCATTTTTGTTGATTGATTGATTTATTCAGTGGATGTCTTTACCAAAGGTGACTTAAAAATGTCATATTATCAATAAATACCAAGTGGTCTGCTTGCATTAAAAAAGATTTTTTCTGTGCAAAGAAAACATTTTGTAAAAAATAATAAGAAAATGGTATGTTAAAATGTCCTGCTACACCTTTGAGAAAAAAAGAAAAGAAAACAATTTGTTTCACATTTCTGGTGGGTAACAAGTGTTACCATGTTAAGCGCACAAGTCAAGTCAAGTCAAGTTGGGGAGCATGCATTGGTACAGTGCATTGCCGCACCCACTACATGACGAAACAACTCGGGATCCTGGTTGGCAACCCCCCCACAGACACACAATCCAGTCCCACCCTTCTGAAGTGACCCTCTATCTGCTGCAGCCAGGTGTTACATGGGCGACCTCTTGGCCTGGTCCAGCCACTTGGGTCCCCAACAATGAGGATCCTGAGAGCCGGATCACCTTTGGGGAAATGCGCCACATGGCCGTAGTGCTGTAACTGACGCTCCCTCACAATGCAGGTAATGTGCCTCATTCAGGACTCCATGAGCAACTGCTCATTCGACACAAAGTGAAACCAATGGTACCCAAGGATTCTCCAGAGAGACACAATACCAAAGGAGTCCAGTCTTAAGTGCACAAAAGAAACTATATTGGATATCTGAGACTGAAAACCCTGAATTTTGTAACATAAAATTAGTTATGTAAAAGATATTTTTCCTTGTATTTTTGTGTTTCCCTTGATGTCCAATACTTAGTATTGAGTGTTATTTTTTGTCAGAGAGTCCTTAAGCCATCTGTATTACCAAAACTAATATTTGAAAACATCAGATTGTTTGACTCTGTTGTCTTTTAATTCTTTACTTCATACATTGACAGACACATGTATTAATTTCTGTTCATGTTTCAGTTCAAATAGGAGACAAAGGTTTTAGGTTTTGGTTAAAGTAGGTTTTAGTATCATTTTGGATGAAAGCCAAGAAGGCAAGGACAACTGTTGTAATATCATTTGACAACTTGTCTGTCATAGGTTTTATTTCTGTAACATAAAAGTATTTTAGTTTTGTATGAGTTTGATATAAATAGAGTATTATTCATTCATTGTTTATTTATTTTTTAAGGTTGTAGTGCTGATATTCAGGACTCAGAGTACATGCTTTATTATTTTTTTATTGGTAGGACTTTTAACACGCAATAGGTTTTGTGCATAGTTAGTATCCCCTCCACTTTTTGTGAGAGGTTCCACCCTTAGTCCAAAAACACCCACCCTGGGTTTGAGTGAATTTGAGTAAGAGAAAGTATATCCTGTGGTATATTCTTCTGTTTATGTTACTGTGGCTTTCAGTCTCAGTGAGTGAGACTGTAGGGACCGTCCTGAAGCCTTTGCTTTGAGCTTCCCAACAGATCTTTTAAAGTAATCATATGGAGCTTTTAGAATTATCATTATTGGACATAGTGTGTACACAGTATTTGGTTTATAGGACAATAGCTTAACAACAGTATAGCTAACACCTATGCAGTATGCATATCTCCCAATTGTTTATTTTTTGTAGCTATAATTTCAGAGTACAATGAGATAAGTGGTGTGATTCCTGACCCAGGCAAGCCTCATTTTATTATTTTGCAAGTTTAGCAATGGCTTTCCAACTGCCACAGAACCTGTCAAACCTGCAGCTTGAATTCTTCTTTTCACAATTTAAAATGAGACTAGCTTACTTTGACCTATGTTAAGCTATGCTTAAAGCTATTGTCCTATGAGGCACCTGTCCCACAACCAGTTGATTCTCCGAAGTTTGTCTTCTGATTCTATTGTGGCTTTGAGTCTGCCAGACCTGTTCCTGTTAGAATTATCTCTAGTATGCAAGTTCCTTTTGATGATGTAGGAAGCTGTCAGATGTAATTGCTATTATTGTGAAGTGTAAGTGTCTAGGAACAGCAGCAACTCAGCCACCAAGTGGTGGACCACACACACTCACAGAGGAAGGACCACCAGTCAATCCTGTGCATTATAATCGTCTATTCACTGTTGCATCACTCAAAACAGAGTTCTGCAATGCATCTGGAAGCAACATCAGCATAATAACTGCATCAGGATCATCATGAAATGGGTTTCCATGGCTGAGCAGCTTGCACACAAGTCTAAGACTGCCATATGCAAAGTCAAGTGCTGGCTAGAGTGGTGTAAAGCACTCTACACTCTGGTGTAAAGTGATGAATCATTGTGGCGCTGCAGGTCGGCCCCATGGGAGCCTTTTCACCCCACCACTGCCGATAACATTTCCAAGGGTTGAGCCAGTAAATGAGGACACCACACAAAGCACGGGGAAGGTGCAAATTGTTCAGTGCTTTTATTAAAAAAAACAAACGAACAAACAAAATAAGTGTCCAAAAGTGAAGTGTTTCCAAACAATGTCCAATAAATAAATAAACCATTAAAATAGTGGAAATCCATGAGATAAATAAGATATAAAAGAAGACTAAAATCAGTGCCACAGCTAGTGGGTCATTGTTTCTTCCCAACTTGAATGAGCCCAACACAACTCCCTCTTCATCTCCCCAGCTCAGCCATTGCTCACTCTGCTGGCAGAGACACTAGCAGCCACGGTCCTCTTCTCCTGACCCCTGTCTTTGCCTCCTTGAGCATCTTCATTCACGTTCTTGTAGTCGTCTCTTGAATCCCTGGGGAGAATGCCACCTCAATCACACCTGCTCCTCAAGGAATAGTCAGCGGGCAATATCCATCACTGTAGCACCAAGCCTTTGGGGCAAACGACTGTACTACCTTTCCACAAGCTAGCTGTCTTGATCTGCCTCTCCATCCACTGCTGTTCTCGTGGCTCTTCTCTACATTCAGTCTCTTTTCTGTTCTCTCCCCCTTGCACTCGCAGTTCCCATTTTAAAACGGGGACATGGCACAGCTGCAGCAGTTTTCAGCTTCTGGCACCAATTTAGGGTCAGGGCTTATCCTACACCTGTGCACTAAGTGCAGGGTTGTACACTCCCGCATCACGCATGGGAACTGCTCACACCCTGCTACCACACCCCCACCTGAAGACGCAAGTCTGGCAATTACTTACTTAAAAGACTCCCAATCAGCTGCGGACCTCACTTTACCACAATCATGTTTCACTGTCTGGTACTCTGATGGATGAAACTGAGTTTGGTAAATGTCAGGTGAACTCTACCATCCTGACTGCAAAATTGGTGAAATGAAATGGTTTGGGGCTGTTTTTCAGGATTTCATCTAGGTCACTTGGTTCCAATGATTGGCACTATTAAAGCAAAAACATTTTAAATTATGGTGTGCTTACAAATTTGTGGCAACAGTTTAGGTAACACATTTTTCTGTGCCACCTTGACTGTGTACAAAGCCAAGTCTATAAAGAGATGGATTGATGTGTATGGTTTGGAGGAACTCAAGTGGCCTGCACAGAGCTCTCATCTCAGACCAACTGGAATTACTTGGAATGTCGATTGTGAGCCAATTCTTCCTATCCAACATCTGTATTTCACTGTCAAATGCTCTTTTTACTGAATGAGCAGATATTCCCACAGACACACTCCTTCCCAGAAGAGTTGAGGCTGCTATTGCTGCGTTGGGGGTGGGGGGCAGAGTGTTTGTGCAGGGCTGTTGGCAAATTCTGGAATGTCCAACAAGCTCATATAAATGTGTAAGTCAGGCATAGGATTCAGAAACATGGATCTATGATGTGGCAGTACTACCCATGGTACCACCATGCTGCCCATTTGTTGAATGATCTTTATATATATACTAGGGGGCTCCGCCCCCAGCTCGCTTCGCTCGCCAACCCCTGGTGTTGGGAATGACAAAGAGCGTGATGAATGAATGAGATATAGAATAGTGTGACGGTGTAGATGATGTAAATAGAAAGCAAACAATAAAGTGTGTGGCACAGTGTAAAGGTTTATTTGAAAATTTCTTTGTACACGCCGTTTAAGTGTAAAAGGTAATTTCAGCTCAGAACTTGTAAGGTCAATGAAGATGGTTATTGTTGTGATCAGAGTCAAGTTTGTCAGAGCTTAGAAAGAGTTGTGTCTCTCCAGGAAGTAATGGAATGACTTGGGTATTTATGTTTTGCACATTAATATTTTTTGGACATAATATAGTGCGTTGTGTTAAAAGGGGCATTTGGTCTAATGAGATTGCTGTTCCAAATCTCTCTGTAACTAAGTTGTCGCAGATAAAGGCTTGAGGAATTGTAATAATATGTGGCTGAAGTCCATCTGTATTGGTGAGTGTACCATCTCTCAGTTGTAATAAGCAATTGTTATGATCTGGTTCTGGACATCGTATCTTTTTTACTAACTGTATCTTTTGAAAGCAATGCCAATTGTTTGCGTATTTTAAGGTGCACTGAACAATAGCTGAGTGCATGGCATCTGGAAGAATAGCTAAGTACTGTCTAAAATGTCCTCCTCATAAAAGTACCTTTCATCCAAATCGAATATTATTATTCATAAACGTTTGTAGAAGTTTATGAATGGTGTTGAGTAAGTGACTTCATGCCATTGTACATTCATCAATAATTAACATTTTTTCAAGACGGATGTCACATGCAGTGCCACCGTTAATGTTCATAGTGGATACCGATTTGTAGGATCTAATGCAGTTGATAAAGATTTAACTTTCAGGTACATCGTTAGTTAGAAGCTTTTGTAGATATTCAGTATATGAATGTAAAGAAGGCAGTCTAATTTGACCCTTTTGACAACAACGTGTAAATGTATTACTTGTATTGCCAGTTGTTTCTTCAGGGAAGTGAACTGAATGACAATGATTGCAAATGACATTCATTAATCCAAATGAATTTTCCTGGTGTATGTTTTGCTTGTGCCGTTTGAGAGGCGCGTTGTTGCATGTGTAGTATTTGGGACGTGTTGTTTTGGAGCTGTAATCGATTTGCCTGTGCTGTGTGAGAAGACTGTTGTAGCCTTCCTTGCCGTTAACGTATGTCTGAGACGGGAGGTGTTTCGTTTTGAATCCGTGCCTGTTGCGATGCAGCACTTTGATTGATAGCTTGCGTCATGTGGATCTAGGATGTAGATTTGTGCATATTTTCATTGTTGATTTGTTTCAGGGTGCACTGTTCCAATGCGATGCAGTATTTGTGCACATATGGGAAAGCAGTATGGGCCATTGCCTTTTGGTGGCCTGATATTTACTCTGGTAGATGCAAAAGCAAATGAACTATTGTAGGATCTAATGCAGTTCATAAAGTTTTTATTTTTAGGTACATCGTTAGTTAGAAGCTTTAGTTGAGCTTTGCGTTTTTGGAGTCGAGACATTTTTTCTTTTAGAAATATGGATAAGTAATAAGGAGTATTGCACTCACTGTTGATATGGAGCCTTTTCTGCGGTTGAACGGTTAATAGTGCCTTATTGTAATGAGATCCACCTATGCTGCATAGCCGTCTATTTTGTTGTTTCTTTCGTGTTCGTGTGTTTGTTCCTGTTATCCTTTCCTTTTCGTTTTGTACCCGTGACCGTGTATTCATGACTTGTTTCTTTCTCAGCATGCGAAATATGGATAAGTAATAAGGAGGATCGCAGTCACTGTTAATATGTTTCCTTTTCTGCAGTTGAACGGTTAATAGTGCTTTATTGTAAGGAGATCCACCTATGCTGACACCTATGCTGTCTAGTGTGAAGGTGTTGACGTTCACTTTAGAATATGCGGCTTTGGGTGTCACTTCTTATGGATGTGTGTGTTTGGCTGAGGATTGTTGTTGCGCCAGCGTCTTCTTTCTTTTTGTGTTCCTGTGTCTTGTTGAATCCCCCTCTTTGTGTGTGTCCCGTCCCTTGATTGTAGGGTCTGTGGGGTGGTTTTGTGTTCTTTTTTTTGTGTTCCATGGGCTTGTTGAATCCCCCTCTTGGTGTGTGTCCCGTCTGGTGCCTGTAAGGGGGGTGGGGGGATTGCCTTGCTGTTGTGCGCGAGCCTCTTTTTTTTTTTTTTTTTTTTTGGGTCTAGTTTCGTGTGCAATGTGTTTCGTGCTTTGCCTGCGTTTGACTACTTTTTTATGTGCCTTTTCCTTTTTTCGGCGCTCATTGCGCCTCATTTCTCCTTTTTTGTCTTTTTTCTGTGCTCACTCCTTTTTTCTGTGGTCTTGTCCGCCTTTCTCGGCCCCTCATCCGCCTCTCGCGGCCTCTTTTGTCCCCCTCTCGCGGCTCCTCATCCGCCTCTCGCGGACTCTTTTTGCGCCTGCGCAGTACGTCTTTTTGCAGCTACGGCCCATGGCCGGATGTGCCTGCGTCCATCATCCGGTTTAGCATTCTCGGTTAGTAATATGGATACATATATATATTATAGATAGGTAGTTTTTTTACACATTTGTATAATTACTTTGTATAAGTATGTGCTTCTAGGTTTTGGTAAAACATTTGTAATAGATAATACAGATATGTAGCTGAGCCTTTGGTTTTGAGTCACTGACTATACTATTTATTTTTTTGTAGTCCTCCAAATCCCCTTGTGACTCCTTTGGCTGGAATTTCTCACATACAGACTGACAGCTACAGCCTTTTAAAGTTCTGTCATCTAACTAAGTCCTTGACTTTAACAATCAAACATGGTATGGAAAGGACGATAGAATCAAGCATTGAGTTTCTCAGGAAGAATTTGAAGGATAATAATTTCCTTAGAGAGGTAAGTGAGAAGTTTTTCAGTTATGTGTTTATTATATGTTTAACAATATAGTGTAAGATTCATGCCTATTTTTATGCATGCTAAATGTTACTTTATTCCTTATTATGTTAAATTGTTTTTAACTGAGAACTTTGAGAGTCCTTCAGTACCACTGGGATTCATAGAATTAACTATGATGAATTTAATTTCTAACATTTGCTGAAGTAAAACCTCAGTTTAAGGGTATTTAATGAAAACAATAAAATGCTCTTAAACAACGAAAGAACAGACATAAAAGTAAGTCAGCAAATAACATTGTCTATCCAGCAGTATGCAAGCAATAGGGTGACAAATACCATAGACTGATAGTTTTTTGTCCCCAGGGGGAAGTTTGGCTTTTTACAGAAGCTTATTAGATAGATAGATAGATAGATAGATAGATAGATAGATAGATAGATAGATAGATAGATAGATAGATAGATAGATAGATAGATAGATAGATAGATAGATAGATAGATAGATAGATAGATAGATAGATAGATAGATAGATAGATAGATAGATACTCACACACTATGGTCTGAACACACATCAGAATGACTAAAAAGGAAGAAAATTAAAAAGTAAGAAAAACTTCTGACTTGGCTATCACAGTCACAATCAGTCATTATACAGACATATTGCTGTTGGTAGAAAGGAGTCCCAGTTGCGCTTCTTGACACACTTCTACTGAATAATTCATTGGCTGAAAGTCCTCAGTGTTAGTGTATCAGAGAGAGGATGTGCAATATAATGTGTAATGGCACTCAGCTTTTTTATTATTCTCTCCTTTGCATCTACCTTCAGGGTTATCATTTCTAGTAGATATTAGGTTGTAGATAGTAGATTGTCAAATTCAGGTCATGGGAACCTTATTTGCCTGTAGGTTTTTGTTCCAACCACCTTCTGTTTTTAATTGGACTCCTAGCCTGATTTAACAAGCTATTATTTGCAAGTTTCTTTGTTATGGGGTCAATATAGAAAGAGCAAAAATTAGTTTTATAAAGTTTAGTAGAATATTAGAAGCATTTGTGTATGGTATGTTAAAATTCTGTGGATTTTTTAAATTACTTTTTAAGCTTTCATTCTAATGCATTTCATTCTTCTTTTCCATGTGTTCTGTTTATTTAATCCTTTATTTGCTAATAAGAACATTAGTAAGGTAGTTGCAGCATTTCAGCATTCAGTGTCTTTTGCCCCAATATCTGCTCTATTCATTTTTAATTGTCATTACAATGCACAGAAAAAAGTCTGTAGGAAAATAACAGAAGATAGTTAAACATTCAAAGCTACAGCAAAAATATTTCACTAATATTTCTAAGTTTCTTATAAATGTAAAAATCACCCTGCTGTATTTTTTCTGAATGTAGAATAAGAGAAGAAAACCAACTAATTAAATTAATTAAATTAGGCATGCAATGACCTGCTGGTAGTGAAACCGATTGGAGCAAAAACCTAAAGCCACACTGGGATTGCTGGACTGAGCCGGAGAACCAGTGTCATAAATGAAGGTCTGTAAGCAAGAATTGCCTGGGCCAAAGGTTTCCCATGCGGTTGTCTTGAAAGGTTACAGTAATTGTAAGCCTTTGTTTCAACCACACTCTTACTCTTAAGCAAATTCTGGCCATCAAAGGAACATTGCATATAATTAGAGGGCTTGTTAAATTCATTTTTTTAAATACCAGAAACAACTGCTTGTAAGAATTTTTTTTCTCAGTGAACCTCACAATAATTTTTTTTCAGTCATGCACTAGCTTTAAGTTAAAAGGCATTTATGCAATTTTAGTTCACTTTCTTAAATTTCTGACCACTTTATTGTGAGCTGTAGACAACAAGGTACATTCCAGCAGAATGGCTGACCTGTTTCCATTTGTATGTGTGTCTGTTTAACATAAAGTTCTGTATTTCTTTCAAAGCAATGCTTAGAAAAAGTGAGAAAAATTACTAAAAAATTCCATTTTTTATACTTTGTTAATTTTCCTCAAAAATATCAAGAACAACTAGAAACAACTTTCACTGGAATATAAGACATTCCAAACATTTCAGGAATTGGCTCCTACTTAAAAAATGATTTTCGACAGTATACAATATTTTTTAGAAAATATTTATATTGGGGATTTTTTATTTTCTTGTCAAGGGGTCATAGGATTTAATATGTTTTTAATTATTTATTAAAGTGGACGTACCTTCTCTGGAGCTTGCCTGGGGTGTCCAGGGATAACCCTGGGGGGTCATTGGTATTTTTGCTGCCTTTGTCTTTAAGACTGACTTACATAGGTCAGTAAGGCTAGACCCTAATTAACACCTGGAGTGGCAAACCCAACCTTTGAAAACTTACCTTTGTTAGCAGTCTTTCACTCCCTGAGGAAAGTGTGGAACATTGAAACGTCGGAGTCTCTTCTGGTAACTACTTTCTTTTTTCCTAAAGGAACAGATAAGATTTTAAAACATTTTATGTACTTACCTGTTCTTATTTTGTTTTCTTTCAAACAAACAGCTAAGCTCTTTAAGACATTTTTATGTACTTACCTGTTTTTTTGTCTTTACTTTCAATCTTTTTTCTTTTTTTGAATATTTTTAATAATTTACTAATAAAGATTATTTTAAGTTTAAAGAAAAAAGAAAATTTTCAAGAAAAACTCCAAAGCCTCACCTGTTCTTTCCTTCCTGTAAATGCAATCTCTGGAAATGAAAGAATACCCACCTGTATCTAAATAGCAATATCACCTGAATTGTTTTGAGGCAGGTTTAAAATTCTACAAATTTTCTTGAAGTGTACAAGCATGTAGTCCAAGTAGTTTGCATTATAATTGTATTAAAAACATATCTCTGAAGGTCAGACATAATGTAATGAAATAAACAAGTGATAATTTACAAATAATTGCCGAAATAATATCCTGAAATGTTACCGCAATACACTATTCCATTTGGGTTTCCCACATTGCGGAGATGGACATGTTAGTTTTATTGGCCCCATGTAAGTATAAGTGTTTGAATGGGCTAGGGTTTGATCTGATGTTGTGTCCTGCTTTATGCAGAATTCTCCTGTAGTGGAGTCCTGCTTTTTTTTGCTTTCCATGATTCTTAACATAAATTAAACAACGTAAACCCTTGCTGCCATGCTAGTGCTATGTTAAAAAGTGATGTGCTTCAAAGGAAACTAAACTCTTCTACACAACAGGTGCGGCAAGCATTGAATTTATCCACAGACCCATCCCAAAGTGTTTTAAAGTTAAATTATGCCTTTATAATAACATGGTGCTTAGATGTCATTCATCACAGTCCATTTTTGAATAGTTAATGTTTATTCTGCTTTCAGATTAGTTTTTAGACTGAAATCACAAGACATCAGAAATCTTTCCATAAATGAAACAAAACTTGGGTCCCCATCACCAGACTGGTTAAACTAACATGAGCTGCATGAGTGCACTTGTAGACAAAGGCTTTGGTTTTGTACAGTAAAATTATGACAGCCCAGGACAGAATAGTAAGCCACTGTGTGATTATAATTTATAATGTACAAGATAAGTAACTAATGACCTGAATTGAACTTTAAAGCATAATAATTAAGTATTTATTAATTCAATTCTGTATGTTTCAGCTTGAAATCCAGAAACCTGACTGGCTGGAGAACAAAGTTCAAAATGAAGACCTGAAAACCAAATGTATTCAAGTGCAAGGTACTATTGTGGTATAGTCTTTAGCAAGTTAGTCTACAATTTATTATGCTGAATTTTTTTTTTCAATCTAGAACTCAAGGTACTATATAACATTAAAAATAAAATCACCATAACCAGCCCGCCTGAAAATCTAACAATAGACCCATAATGTTTATTGTATTCCCCAGGTCTAATGGGGAAAGAAAATGTAAGATTTATATTTAAAAAGGTCCACAAGCTATGAATCAGTGCCTTTGTCTAATAAAACCCTAACTGACCCAGGTGCTTTCTCAAGGTTATCCAAGTTTTAATATATAGTTTAAAAATACAACCTGCAGTGAGTTACAAATACATATAATTATAAAGTGAAGCAAGCCAATGACAGGGATTAATTAATTTGGGTGATTTCCATCTAGATACCAACAGGAATTTGGGTATAATTGCACCTAAAATAAAGATTCTATTTTGGAAAGAGGACCACCCAAATAAAAATGTATCTATTAAAATAAATAAGTGTGGAAGTAAAGGAAAATTTTACCTTGAAGATACTGATAACAAATAACATTCAGGTGACAAACAGGAATAAATGAAAAGGACAAGACCAAAAGGTGTGCCGAAAAGCACCAGGAAAATTTGACCCACAGGCAAAGCAAAATGATCAATGGCAATCCCTGTAACTTATCTGTAACAAGGTGTCAAATTTACCTATGCACAAACAGAAATTGGAGAAACTGATAATTTGCATTTCTAGAACAAAATGTTAAAGGGTGTTAAAAAGATTTTGTGTTTTTGTGAAATGCCAATAGGGAGGGGCACCGTAAATTACAAGAAGTGACCACTTTATTGAGTACTCCTGACCTTCTTGTGCAGTTGCCTGCACAATCAGTGACAGTGTCATATTTTAAGACAGTGCTATTAATAGCAGACATGTAAGTACAAACAGATCACATGTGTGCAGGTCAGAAGTTGAATTGGCTATTAAAAAAAAAACAAGCAGTCCACCCAACTGAGATCAGACAGTTGAGGAAATTTGATTGACAATAAAACAACTTGTGCCAAGTAACAGATAAATTAAGCATAATAAGTTTGACGTGGAGGGTTTAGTTGAATAATACTGGCCAGAAGAGCCCCCTGTCGTATTTCATTCTAATGAGTGGGTTTGTTTGATGAAAGTTCCATATTTCCATAGCTTTGTCTGATTGATGTCAACAGTAAAGACTGGTGGTGGTAGTGTTATTGAAGTTTTTTTTAATAGTGCACATTGGTTTCCTTGTTATAGGTAATGCAAAAATTAGAATGGCTCAGGGTGTTTCAACATCACTATTAGGTATTGTGATATCTTGTGTAGTGGGAAAGTGGCCCCAACCTACACTCTGGACATCTGATAGTTCATGAGCCGAACAGGATCAGCGGAGAGAAGAGACACAGACCAAAACTGAAGGGTGAAAGATGCAAGTTTATTTACAAGAATGCTGTACAAAAAAAGACAGTAGTGTCAGGTGGGCTTTGTTTCACAGTCCTTCAGCGCTAACACTCTTTCAAAAAATAAATTAAAACAAAAAGGACAAAAAAAATGGTGTATTTACAGCAAAAAGAGTGCACTCCTACGAAAACTACACACACACGCACACTTCAGAAATGAAGGTAGTACTCCTTATTTATCCTTGGTTCAGGAAGCTCCTCCAAGGGGAAAAAAAAGCATAAGAAAAAAAATCAAGTGTGTGTATATACAAAAAAAACAAACAATTAAACCAATCCCAAAAGAAAAACCATCCCAACACCAAATAAATATATATACCTCCACCAAAATTATCACTCGGAGAAATATACTGTATATGTACAAAAAATATTTACAAAGCTAAAGCTATCAGTTAACACAACCGCTTCTTCAATAGCTCAGCAGTGCTGAACTCTACCTCGCCTTTAGCTCCACTGATGATCCCTGTTGGCCGGTAACTCCTTAAATATAACCGGCAAGATTATCCAGCCAATCTGACACCCCCCACGCACCTATCCAGGTAGACGCTGGCATATTCACGCCACATGCCATGACACGCCTCTAGCAACTTTCTATTTAAAATCGAACTCCTGCCGGTCACATTCACACATAACCACCCCCAGACGACCAACGGGTATGCTGAGCTCAGGCACACCAGTTGCCAACTCACCAGTAAGTAAACCTCATTTATTTAGCATATGGGAATCCCCATTTCTGACTCAACCTCGGTGGCAAAGGCATATTTTTGTTCCAGGCACTCCGTACCTTTAACTGCTTGTGATGAGCAGGTTGCGAGGACACTGGCGTGTGAAATTGAACACGTGCAGAGGAGCCATTATACTGGCTCCAAGTGTGCCCAGACCCACTGTGACTGCTCCATGTTCCCGCAGCAGCGCCTTTAACACACAAACGGTAACGCTGGCGTACTTTTATCCTTATAAACAATGATTTTCGGTTTAATGTATTTTTAACTTAAATTTGGTAATGCACAGAGGTCGCACATTACCACAGGTACTGTATATCCCTGCATTCATCTGCAAATGATTGTTTTCAGCAGGATAAAGCTCAGTAACACACTATTACGAAAGACCTGAAATGATTTCAACATAATGGCATCATCGTGCTGTGATTTCGGCAGTCCTTAGATCATAATTCATTACAACGTTAGTTCAATTTTGATGAGAACAGGTCATTTAGCCTAACAAGCTCTTCTCTTTGATTTACCTAGATTTTCTTAACAGTAGAATCCCTGAAGCCTACGAAAAAATGTGTAATCCCTGCCCACCTTAAATCCCTTCGCACCTTTCCATCAGCATCTTTTGTGTTGTAAATGTGTCGATCAGCACAAGCAGCAAGCAGCCTGCTGTCCCATCCCTCGCCTTGATGGAGCTCAACTCAGGCAAAAAGTTCTCCCAGTTCAAACCAAGGCTCCTTATTTGCATATGAGGTTCCTGGAGTTGTATTGGGTAAATAATACAGTATATCGTTATTTGGAATACATGCATTTCATGTGTGTTCCGTGTCTACAAAGATCTGGGTAAGTGTAGGATAAAAGGAAATGGCAGGCAAGAAATGCTGAACACATACCTAAAGCAGAAACTTTTTCCATGTTATACTAATAATGATGTGAAGTGTATAATGAGTGAAGTCTTTAGTCTAAATATCAGATAAACATGCGCTTTTATTCGAGAATATAACCAAAAAAAAAAAGCATTTTATTTACATACCTAAAGCAAAAACTTTTTCCATATTATACTAATAATGACATGAAGTGTATAATGAGTGAAGTCTTTAGTCTAAATATCAAATAAACATGTGCGCTTTTAGTCAAGAATATAACCAAAAAAAAAACAAACTTTTGATTTACATGTTGCTCTCAATGAGTTAAAAACCCAGGCTCAAATGTCAATCAACAGGGAGTTGATATGTATTATTGAATGGTGCAGAGGTAAGAACCGCTGCCTTATAACTCAAAGGTATCGGGTTTGAGACCGGACGCTCTGCGTTTTGAGTAGTGAGCTACTACTACTATTATTATTATTATTACTATAATATAATCAAAACATACATTTGATTTGAGTCTGTAATACCCGGTGTAAATTTTGGCTACTTCTAAAATTTAGCTCTTGTTTTTTTATTATTCAGTTTTATTCTCTCAGTGACGTTCATGTGGTACAACGAAGTTTCCTCTCCCTCTCTGAGTTGAGGGCATTTATCTCCATTCTTTTCACAAAAGCAGCACTTAGCATTGTGGCTGATGCCTGCTCAGAACTATTTGTTGTACCGGCACTCAAAGATACGATGTCTTGTGACCACCATCAGACTGGACAAAGGCAGGACCTTAACAACAGACAGCTTCTTCACAGCACTTTCACTGGCTAATAGACTGCTGCACTCTGCTTGACACCATAAACTAAAATGGGATTTCCTCCTGCAGTTAAAGTCATTTCAGTATGCGAGCAATTCGCCATGCTGCTGTTTAGATCTGGCAGTGCCATGATGACAGTGTATTCCAGCAGCAACCCAAGCTTTTCCTAGATGGCCTGACATCCAAGTACTGGCCTGGTATGGCTGCTGGCTTTCCTCATAGCTAATAGCTGTCAGTGTCAGAATCAGCATAGTTGCTCTTCTGTATAACAGGGTTATATCTTTTTATGTAATACTTTTACCAAAACTGTACACAATACTCCAGGTGAGTTCTTACTAGTGAGTTATGTAGCTTGAGCGTAACCACTGTTGACTGATACTCTACACATCATCCTATTTGACCTAACGTCCTATTAGCCTTCCTAATTCTGCACACTATATACAGTAGATGTAGACAGTAATGAGTCCACTATGATTCTTATGGCTTTCTTACAAGGTGTATATTCAAGTTTTGAGACTCCCATTGCATTCATATTTAATGTTTCAATTTCCCACATGTAGTATGTTACATTTACATACCTTAAATTTAATATGCCACAATTCTGCCCAGGCCTGCATGTTGTTCAGGTCCCTCTGTAATGATTCTGTTGATTTTACATAATCTGCCATTCCTAGTTTAGTATCATCTGCATACTTGACCTGCTTGTTGTTTATATTCTTATCCATCTCGTTTATGTATATTAAAAAGAGGTTAGTTTAACATGACATGCATGCCAGGGTCCTGTAGTAAGTGATATTTTCTTTATAACCCCCAGGATTTCAGTGTGCACAGTGATAAGATAATTAAATTGAAAATTAATTGAATGTATTAGCAATGTAACTTTTCCACAGTTACACTTACAGTTACAAAATAATTTTTTCACTTCTCTGGACCACGGAACATTAGTAAATAAATAAGTCCCAGACATACAATGTTATACCAATACATCCTTTAGCCAGTATATACTTTAATTCAGTGGTAAATTAGAAATGATGTATCCTAAAAACAACGTTTATGTGGTGTGACAGATAGGGGGTGCTGTCGTCCCCTTGAACCCTCAGACCACTTGTCAGACACCAGATAAAAGTCCAAATATTGACTTTATTATAATTGTACAGTGCACAAAGCACCCTGCTCTCTACAATATTCAATAAACAATCAATAATATACAAATAACAGTTCCTCCAATCCACCCAGCAGCTCAGTCACTCTTCCTCCCAACTCGGCTCCCTGCTGGGATCTCCCAGAGTCCTTTTATATATCTTAACCCAGAAGTGCTTCTGATTCCCCAGACCATGTGATTCCCCAGCACTTCCGGGTCAGGTGAAAACTCCTCTTTTTCTTCAGCCCGGAAGTACGTAATTTCCTCTGTCCCTGTGACTAGGACGTACTTCCGGGTTATAGTGCAAATATAAATCCTTATGTCTCCCTGCAGCGTCCTCTGGCGGCCACAATGGTATCCAGCAGGGCTGTGAAGGAAAACTCCAAGGTCCATGATGCCCTTCTGGAATTCAGGTCATCTCCACGTTGCAGGAAGGGCTCCATCTGTTGGTTTGGGGGTATTAGCCGGGATAAACTGCCAGCCATATATCACAGTGGATAAAGAAACAAGTGTTTTTTCCCTAGGAGTCTAAATAGTCTTCTTTTTGTTCTTTGCTGTAGAGTCGATTACCTCCTACCTAAATAGTTAGTTTTTGTTTGTTTTTAATTTCCTGTGGTACAACAAGACATTAAAATGCATTTAAACTTAGCTTACCTTTAGTGGCAGAGTATCATTACAACCAAAATGACTTAAGCCATTGCAGACCATTTTATTGAGTTTGTGATCTTGTGAATGCTCTTTCATACAGGCTACTGTACATACTATAAAATGCAAAAGCTATTTTCCAGGTGCCAGTAATGTTGATTAGTAAATTAGGTGTAAGCAAAATAATCTAAAATGTGCAGATTGTGACAGTAAAAATAAGCTACAATTGTTTTTACAATAAAATATGGCAATGTTCCTGATATACCAATAAAAATGTTACCTGTTTCAATTATGCCATTTCCTCATTCCATAAATAAATTCTGCTCTAAGAAAATGAACAAAAGGTTTTTTTCCTCAGTATAAAAGTAAACATAAATCTATTCATAAAGATAAGTTTGTATTATATAATCTGTTTTGTAGGTGATACTATTACCCATTTAATCTTTGATGCAATGTCCCAAATAAAATGAAATACTAGTTGCCTGTGGTTTAACTAAATGGTCTTCATTTTTCTTACACAGATTCACAGCATTTCAAATTAAATTACATGTTATACTGATTTACTGCTTCAACTTTTAATTGCATTTGTTTATGTTCCAGACTTTTTACATGATGGAAATGATGGAAACCATGAGCAGCTTAATAATGTAAGTAACTTTGAGTAAAGTGCCATTTTGTTTAAAAGCTCACCTTAAGTAAACTGTGTATTTTAATGTCCCTGGTGTTTCACATGAACTTTTACTACAGTGCTGGCTGAGCATTATCTGGTTTAAATCTTAGCTATGCTTCTGACTCACTGACGTTTTGCAGCGCCATTAGATTGATGGGTAATGGTGGCATGCACTCATCCTAAGAAGTGTGAAATAAGTGGCACAAAGCTCACATCTTTGAAAGCTGTGTTAGCAAGCACAAGATGTAAAAGCTGAAGTTATTTGTGTCTTTTATAAGTTTAGGATAATTATAGAATAATGAAATATTTAGGGAGGTGAATAAGTAAGGATGCTAGGTCCTTAAAAAATGTGTGCCCCAAGGACATCTTAAAAATAGCGAATTTGCTCACAAAAATAGCCCAATACCCGAGGAATACAAAATGACATACTAGAAAGCAGTGACAGAGTGAGAGGGTTAGGCACATACCATCAAAGCCCCGTGGGTCCTTTCAGAGATATTTCAGAGTAGTAGAATGGGTATATGACATCACGCAATGGTGGGAGTAGGTCTTAAAGAACATGTACAAGTGTATAACATTTAGTATAACATTCACACATGTAAGAACAAGTGTGAATAGCAGGGTGGTGGAGGGGGGTAGAAAAATAGCCAAAAACACTACACTGTTTTTAAAGTAGCCCAAAAAAACTGCAACCTGTACAAGCCCATTTTTTTCCCCCATAGATGACGATCAAAAACAGAATAATTGGGCAAGAACCCCATAGACCTGGCAACACTAAAAAATCAGGTCTAGTGGCACGGTGTATGGATTCACAGGTATTAGATTACATGTTAAACATCCTGATTTCAGATTGCCCTTACCTATAAGTAAGTAAGTAAGTAAGTAAGTATTAGTATGCTTTAGTTGAAGCTATCATTTTACTAGGCCTATATAATTATTTGACATTGTATCATATTGTATCTTTGGAAGTATCAGTTAAATACTGGAGAGATAACAGTTGTGTTTTGTGAGCTTCACAGCATCATAGGTTGGCATACAGTATTTGGCCTGTATTTAGAGCTTGAAAGCTGTCGTGTTTCAGCCAATGTCCCCTGCAACCCACCTCATCCCCCAGGCTGGAGTCCAAAATCGATTTTCTTGTCTGTTTTGTCCAATCTTGTGTGATTTATTTATGTTAATGTTTCAATTGTTTATTATAGGCATGGCCTATATATTATTATTAGGCAGGGCCACCTGTCAACCACTTCCAGGAACTTTCATGTTTAATATAGAAGTGTTTGTTATGGAATCATTTTTACATTTGTTTTCTTGTTTCCCTTATGAATTTTATTATTCTTATGGTGGTAATGCATTACAGACTAATATAACAAAGTGTACCCAGGTGGTTTACAGGCAGAACATGGCATTACATTTTGTTTTATTTTGTTCATACCCATAAATCATTTGCACAGCAGATGTTATGAAAACTGTAAAGAATACTGGCATTGTGAGTGTGGTCATGTGTGAAAACTGGGTCTCCTTTCACAAAGACATGCACATGTATATTATTGGCTCTAGCTTGGTGCATGTTTGTTTAAAAAAGTTTAATTTTCACTTGTGACCTTCATTATGATTTCAATGAAAGTTGCATGCTGTGTGTGAATAAGGGTGCTATTGTGCAGGAGTAAGTGTGCCTAGCAATAGAACAGAGCTTACTTTCTGCTTGATGCTGCTGTGTTGCCCCCTACAACCTTGTCTGGACGTAAATGGCTCCAGAAAATGAATGGGTGGGCTAAAAACACACTGTATAAATATGTGCACTGTTTTGATCCTTGCAGTCATTAATTTCTTTATATTGTCAATTATTTATTATAGTTTCTATAAAGTGTTTTTACTGTGACAGTAAGCCAAGCATGTAATGCAACAGCTGTCACGTGAAATACTGCAGTCAAAGTGTGTGCCACATATTTAGTGTGGCTCAATCTGTGAGTTACAGAAATACAGTTCTGTTAACTTCAATTTGAGGCTTACTAGATACCTATGAAGAGCAAACTGAGCTCATTCGCAATACTGTGAGTAATCTCAGAAACCTGAAAACAATAAGTCAGATTATGCAGCATGTCCAGTAAGATTTGCTAATTTGTTTATGAAGAGACTAAGTATGATGAAAATCTGCTCCCACTGCAGCTATGTAAACAGTAGCCACTATCCAGGCTGATGGCAATATATTAATAGAACATGTTTCATAAAAATTCTCTTTTAAGGGGTAATGATTGTGATATTTATGGTAAATAATAAATTTGGAGAATTAAGCAAATTAATATGATTATTAGTCTATCTTTACTACAAATTAGTGATTAAGTATAAAGCTGGTAGGTCTTAGGAAATACAGATAAACCAATTACATAAGTGAGTCATAAGTGTAATTATAATGTGGGGATATCAGTATAAAAATGCAAGATTGTCTCATTAATTGTATATTTACATAGACTGGACAGTATATAGTATGTTCAGTCCATTGTAGGGCATTATGCCACTACACCTACACCTATACCAGGCCACAGAATCACTAACTCAGCATGTACATCTTTTGGACATTGAAGGAAAAGTAGTGTATTCAAGAAAAAACAAATTCATACCGACTTTTGAACTCCACCCAAAGAATGGCTGGGCCAGATTTTGAACCTAGTATTTATCACAGAGTTGTAAGACAATAGACCTAACCACTGTGCCACTCCTGTTACAAATAGCATACTCAAACCAGCTTAATCAAAGCTCAAAGTAGAGAGCAAAGCATATCAGTAGTGGGCACAAGGCACTTTGAACAGAGCACTAGTCCATCTCAGGGTCTACTCACGCATAGACCCACATTTGCACATGTGTCGGTTTATAAACAGAAATTCACTTAACCAGCATATTTTCAGTGATGTGGGTGGAAAACCAGAGTATCCCAATTAAAGGTCATGCACTAACTCCACAAAGGTAAAGTCTGCTATCTACTGTGCTACCATGGCCCTCAAGGGATAACTTGTAAACACAGACATCTATTAGATCATGTTTTCAAACCCAGGAATTCAGTTCATGAGGTAGCTTCACTTTCATCTGTGTCACAGTGCTGTTCACAAGTACGACAGGGTAAGGTTAAAACACAAAATTACATACAGTAATCCCTCACCTATCGCGGGGGTTACGTTCCAGAGCCCCCCGCGATAGGTGAAAATCCGTGAAGTAGCGACCTATATTTATTTATTATTTATACATATTTTAAGGCTTTATAAACCCTTCCCACACTCTTATAAACCTTTCTCACTCTCTTGTTAACCTTTCCCACACTCTTATAAACACTTCCTATGCTCTTAAACACTTTCTGCATTCTTAAACACTGCAGACCAACACTGCACACTGCACGCAGCGATCAGACGTCGATGTGTCTGCACTCGCTTTGTGAAGGGGGGCAGCTGAACTCACGCTGAGCAGAAATGGACTTTGTGCTGCTTCTGCCAAAATGCCTGCTTGTCGCTCTGCGCGTTCGGAAGGATGAGGAGGAGTGGGGGTGTGTGAGAGCTGAACGCACGTTCGCTCAAACCCCCCTCCCCGGAGGCTCAGTACGCTCCTGCCACTTTGCATTGTCAAGGGGGTGGGGAGCTGAATGAACGCTAAGGAGAAGTAGACTTTGTGCTGGCTTTGTGCTGCTTGTCGCTCTGCCTGTCAATAATTTAAAAGCCTGTACATCACCAATTTTCCTGTCTCACTGTCTTGTCTTGCGTGAAGTTAAAATGTTTTATAATAGTGAGATGTTACTCATATCCTTAGCCCGACATCCACATATCATATGTGTTAACAAAGTGTGTTTTATAAGTTTACATGTGTTTAAAGCATGTGGGATGGGTATTTTAAGGCTTAAACTATAAAAATGTTTATTTATATGGTCTTTCTATATCGCGGATTTTCTCCTGTTGCTGATGGGTCTGGAACATAACTTCCGCGATAGGCAGGCAATCACTTGTATTTAAAAACCCGCGAAGTCGTGAATCCGCGAAAAGTGAACCGCGAAGTAGCAAGGGATTACTGTATAACAAAATAAAAATCATAATGTTAAATACATAAATACCATATAATACCCATGAAATATAAGTATGTAAACCTATATACACATTTTTAATACAGGCAGTTGACTTTTAATGCTACATTTTTAATGCATTAAAGGAGTTCTTGATTCAATCTGTCCCAGGTTAGCCAGTCACCTAGCCTTACATAAGGACTGTGTAACAGAGCTCTAGGGTAGCCTTTGTGGTTGAGATACACTGCTGTAGGGTGCAGTCATTCAGTAAACTACAAGATAACCATGAATGTCTAACAAAGAGTCCATCATTAGGAATGACACACACACTCCAGTATCTTTTTTTTTTTTGTTTTGTGTACATCCATCCAGTTACTGAATTTGCATAAACCAATTTTTATGGCTGCAGAAAAATAAAACCCATGTTTGTAGCATTGAGTGCAAGAGAAGGTGGGAGGAAGAATAAAAAAGAACACAGAGAATCTAAACATTTATGATGTAGGCATAACTTAGAGTGATTCTTTAAATGTCAGAGCTGAATAAAAATCCTTTTTATAGTGATAACTTCAATAATTATTAAAAATTTCTTTTATGGAAAAACAAAGATGCAGTATCTTTATAATCTAAGAATTTGCTTGTGATGTAGGTATCTCTTAAAGTGATTCTTTGTTAATATAATATTTATTTTTGATTTTTCATACTTTGATATGGGTGTTTATTGTTTAAAAAACAATGAACAAGCTCAGAATATATGCAAATGCATTGTTGGCTCAATGTGTAAATTTGTTCTTGCTTCAAAATATCACCATTATTTTTTACCAAAGTGGAAGCCCTGAGAATGTAATTTATTATGGTTTTTGCAGATATTATCCAGGCATGTAGTGTTGTGACAAGCAAGAGAGTTACATTAGTCATCTGGCATCTGTTTATCGGTTTCATCAAATATTCTACACATAATAAGCTAAATTAAGATTTACCCTTTGTAGAAACTTATCTGAGGATGCATCTTTCACACTTTCCTCTTTCTGATAGGTATAAATAATTATACGTCTTGTTTTATATAAGTAAATATTCTTCAGTTTCTTTTCACTTTAACTTCTTTATTGTCAGGACAGTAGAGCACTAAAGCGATTCATAGCAGAAATCTGAATTACACATCTGAGTGCATACACATAGACATACTAATACACAGTATGAAGAACATGGTGTTCTTTTGAAAATTATTTTTAATGCTTATGAGTCCTTTTTTTGTTTTCTAAATTTTTCTGTAACCTTCCCCAGATTTGTGCCTCGAGACAATCCTGTCTCGGAGGCCTACAGACAATTGCTTTGACTTCATGCTTGGTTTGTGATCTGACATGAACTGTCAGCTGTGGGACCTTATATAGACAGGTGTGTGCCTTTCCAAATCATGTCCAACCAACTGAATTTACCACAGGTGGACTCCAGTTAAGCTGCAGAAACATCTCAAGGATGATCAGGGGAAACCGAATGCACCTGAGCTCAATTTCGAGCTTCATGGCAATGGCTGTGAATACTTATGTACACGTGCTTTCTCAATTTTTTTATTTTTAATAAATTTGCAAAAATCTCAAGTAAACTTTTTTCATGTTGTCATTATGGGGTGTCGTGTGTAGAATTCTGAGGAAAAAAATGAATTTAATCCATTTTGGAATAAGGCTGTAACATAACAAAATGTGGAAAAAGTGATGCGCTGTGAATACTTTCCGGATGCACTGTATATATATACACACACACACATATATATACATAAACATATACATCTATACTAATAAAAGGCAAAGCCCTCACTGACCACTCATCACTAACTCTCCAACTTCCTGTTTAGGTAGAAGGCTGAAATTTGGCAGGCTCATTCCTTACAGCTTACTTACAAAAGTTAAGCAGGTTTCATTTCGAAATTCTACACGTAACAGTCATAACGGTCGACAACGTCCGCCATGTTAAACTTTCTTATTTATGGCCCCATCTTCACGAAATTTGGTTCCCTGCGCTAACCGAAACCGATGTACTTTCTTATTTCAGTGGTATGACACCACTGTCGGCCGCCATATTGAACTTTCCAATGGTCTTTGTTACTTAATGGGCCCATCTTCAAGAAATTTGGTACACGGGTTCCCAACACTAACTGAATCCTACTTACGTATATATATACGTCCATAGCCTGCCGCTCGGTCCGCGCTCTGAATCCTCCAGGCACTCCTGAGTATAATCTAATTTTGAAGGTTGGGGAACCAATAATGTTACTGAGAAACTTACAGCCGCCGAAACTTTGTAACGGCACAAGACTTCAGGTCACATGCCTGCAAAAGAACCTAATTGAGGCAACTATTTTTACTGGTGGTGGCTCAGGGGAGAGAGTTTTTATTCCTCGCATCCCCATTATACCCTCTGATCTCCCATTTCAATTCAAACGCCTACAATTTCCAGCAAGGCTCTGCTTCGCAATGACAATTAATAAGTCTCAGAGACAGACCCTACAAAAGGTTGGCATTGATTTGAGGCAAGATTGCTTTTCACATGGCCAACTATACGTTGCATGCTCAAGAGTAAACTCAGTGCACAGCTTGGTCATATTACAACCAGAGGGGCGAACTGACAACAACTTATTTCTAGGTCTGTGAGAGCCAGAAATATTGCTTGTTTGTAGGTGACCAAATACTTTTTTTCCACCATAATTTGCAAATAAATTCTTCAAAAATCAGACTTCTCATTTTGTCTCTCATAGTTGAGGTATACCTATGATGAAAATTACAGGCCTCTCTCATCTTTTTAAGTGGGAGAATTTGCACAATTGGTGTCTGACTAAATACTTTTTTGCCCCACTGTACTTCCGTACTAGGCCTTACTTTATATACTGTGCTTTAACTGTTGCTTTTTTCCTTTTTTTGTCCACCTTGGTCATTATTTATATTTGGGAATGGCTCAAAAACTGACATCCAGAGCCTGCAATCTCAATTTAATGAATTTGAAATCTCATGATTTTTTTATACAGCGTGTTGTTGAAGTATATTGAACTATTTATTTGCTTAAGCATAGTTTTTGTGCACTATAATATCTGCTCAAGAATTTGATTTCATATGCATATTTAAAATTTACACCACCTGTTTATGATATATAAATCTATAATATTACCATATCATACAGTTAGACAATGCCTGATTAATTTTAATAACACATCTTTTTTCCAGTCTTTTAACATTTTACGTATAGTTATTAAGCAAAATGTTCTGCATCACTGTCTAACTATATTTGGTTTTGTGAATATGTATTATAAATGTCATGCACACACTCAAGGCCTCCAATAATAAAGGCAGCAAAGTAACCCAGAACATTCTAGACCTCCACTGAGTTTACTGCAGGGGCAGTGTTATTTTCTTTGAAGCCATCTTGTTTCCTTTGTAAGCAATTCCAGGTCTAATTTTTAGAATATTTTCCCCAGTAAGGCATATACTTTTGTTTAAGTAAGTGTTTGTAAATTTCAGTTTCACTTTATTTTTCAAAAGTATGACTTTTGTAAGCCCTTAATAATGTAATCATACTTAGTTTACTGTCCTGTGGGTATTGAAGGTTGAAACCATTATTCCAAATCTCCATAAGTCATGCTTTAAATAAATAGTCGGAAATCATTTTGTGTGTGTATTTTTTTCCCCCAAAATTATCACCCACTTTTGATAAGATCTGCAGACTGTTTTCCTGTTATGCCCCATACTAGGAAGTTCAGAACAGTTCCTTTTATTTCAGATTTTCTCACTGCTTTTTGTCTTATCTCTTTTTATCTGGGTTAATCTGTCAGCTACTGGAAGCATGTTACTGTGTTTTTGACTCAATTATGGAACCTGATTCAGATTCCTATCGGAATTTTATTTCATAATCAAAAATAGATCATTGATCATAATGTACAAAGTTGTGTTAGTCAGCTTAATAACATTAAAGTCCATATTCCTTTGTAACAGCATATTAAAATCATTATGCGGTGAAAATGATTGTTCAGTGTTGTACCAGAATGTGTTACATAAACAAATCTATTTGAGAGTCTAAATTAGCAATAAAGAATTGTATTTGATGTGGCACAGTTATTGGCAATGCTACTGTATGCCATAGCTCAGTGCTTGTGTTTCAGTCTGTCCCTGGTCACTTTGTAGCATTTCATGCTTTCCCTATATTCATGTACGTACTTCTTCCAGATGAAATTAATTGGTGACTCTAAATTGGCATCATATGATTGTTTAATGTGCTTTTTATGCCATTCCCAGAGCTGAACCTGCCTTCTAATCATTGCTGCTGGAATACTGTCTAGCCCCTGCAGCCCTAAATTGGATTGCTGTGTTTACATTGGCAAATGAGTGAATGGGTTACATGTTGTGGCGTGCGGCTGGGTCCCATAACCGGCCGGGACGCCCTTTTGACACTGGATCCGGGGGAATACCCATGGGCTACACCCTATGTTCCCTGGAACACTTGGTGACAGCCCCCCTGGGTTGCATCAAGGCCACAATGGTGGAACACTGGAGCTCATTCCTGTTGGGCGCCATGGCCACCGCCAGGGGGAGCTGCATGGCTTAACAAGCCCATGTGGGCTGGACTGCAGTCACACCTGGAAGTGCAGCCTGAAGTAGGTCAATGTGCACCTGGAGCACTTCCGGGGGTGCTATTAAAGGAGCCTGCAGCCACTATTCTAGGAACCAGAATCAGGAGGAGGAGGAGGATGACGATGACAACGAAGACGAAGCTGCCTGGGAGGAGTAGTGGAGGAAGAAGAGTGTAGTTTGGGGTGATTTACTTTGCGTGTTGTTTTGGGACTGTGTTGGGCCTGTGGGACACGGGGAAAACGTGCCCCACGGCTGAAGAAAAATAAAAGTTCTGTTTGTTTATTTTACACGTGCCTCCGTTGTCAGTCTGTGTCGCGCCTCTATAGCTCCTTTGCCACAATGTATATGACATGAATGTCTATTTTTTTAATATCATTGACATATAGAAGCAACACTTTTTAAAAGCATTCCTGTCATCCCAATGTGTCTAAGAAAAGCATTTTAGAGGTTTGTGTGTATAAAATATAGTTAATATTTGGCACAATGCACATTGGTTAGCACTACTGCCTCACAGCTTCAGGACCATGGGTTCAGATTCCATGCCTGGGCATTGTCAGTGTGGAATCTACACATCCCTTCATGTCTTTCCTCTGTGTACTTTTGTTTTCCTCCCACCTCCCAATAACATGTATATTGGTTGAATAGCATTTCTGTTTTGGAATTTTATAAATGAGTAAGCCAAGCATCTCAAGTTTTTCTAGTGTTCAATGTTTTTGCTCTTAATTCATAATTTTCCATAATATCTTACTATAGTAAAAGATAAAGAAATTTGCTGACAAACCAAATTAAATTCCATTTCCTCAAAAAGTGCAAGTGTTGCAGAAACTTGTGAAGTATGCAGTTTTTGTTATCCTTAAAACTGTCTAGTTAAGATATGTTCCTAGATACAGTAGCTATAGAAAACCCACATCAACACAGAGAGGACATGCAGTCTCAGCCTGAACCCAGGCATAAAGTGGTACCAACTATGATGACAAGTACTTGTTTCTTACTGCATATGTTTGTATGTTCAATTTTTGGCCTGAGAGCTTTAAATTAAATAAAAGCATTATTTGATTCCATCTGGGTTAGGACCAGCTTATTACAAAATACTTCTAGTAAAGCAAAGGTTTTTGGTGAAGGTTTCACATTCCCCATCACACTGTAGTGAAGCATTTACCTGTGTGCAATAATAAGCTTTTATGATCTCCACTGATTTTAATCTTTGCAATGTAAGTAATTTTAGAGGCAGAATTATTGGTACATTTATAATGGATGCATTAAATCACAGAGCTTACATTAAAACTGAGATACAATAGTCATTTCCTTATGTTTAAATATTTAGTATAAGAAGAAATACTGTATATTACATAACTAAATGCAAAATAAAAAGAAAATATTCAAGTCATAATTATAAAGAAAATACCTAATACAAATACTTACACAACTTAAGATGAATTTGATTATGTGCAATTGGAGGGTGGAGTTGGCAGCCAGTGTGAAGTATGCCAAATAAAGAGTTAAAAAAGTGGCCTCATGTAGACATCCTCTTTGGGCTTTTTAGAACAAAGTAGCATAGAATTCTGAAAGTATACAATGCAATTCATGGCTCAGTGGTAGCAAATCAGAATCAGCAGTGGAGAATACTTGACTGACTTGACTCTACTCCATAGTGAACTGGGGATGAACTCCTTGTTAGTGGAAGATGACTGAGTATATGAAATTGTTGTGTTAGAAACCCATTTTCTGTCAGAACATACTACATTTTCTGTCCAACAGGGTTAGTTGTAAAGTGGCTATACACTGATCTTCTAATGCACATCATCATGATTATGTTCCTGAAAAATGTATATGTTTGAATATTTTTGAATCAATGTTACTATGCCTCTATGCAGTATTCAGAAAAAGTGTTTGTTTATATTTTAGTGATGGCTTAATGTTTGCTACCAGATTAACTTTGTTTATTTTTTTAACCGTGATTTTAAATATACATCTAGTTTTCTTTTGACTGTTTTACAGTTTCTTTCCTTAACACTTTGATTTATGTAAGGTAAACAAAAAATGTGGACTATTTTTACTGCTTAAGAGTTGGAGTTATGGCTAAGCATGCATTGTTTTAAGTTAAAAATGCTGTTGATATTATCTGTTTTGAAGAAAATAATGTGCAAGTACTATAACAAATGCAAATCCAAAGTATAAAAGATGAAGTAATCATAAAGTAACAATAGTCAATGAGTTGACTGTCAGAAACTTGCATTGTGTACTTCGGTAGCATTTTACTACTTTGATGTTTACTTGTGGTAATCAGATACTGTTTAAGTAATAGACAAAAATGTACTGTCTAGGCAAAGCCACAGGACATTTGAGAGTTTTTAAGATTGTGGTGTTGTCGACAGCTTGAATGTGAGCAACAAAGAGAGTTCACAGTAATCTTGTTTATTTAATTTCTGAACCTGCTGCATCCGGTTATATGTCACAGTGAATCTGAACTGTTACACTGCAGCACTGGCTTTAGTCAGATACAGAACATCATAATAAGAACATTAGATTTTTGACTTTGATGTAATAATTACCAATGATTAACCTGTTGTCTGAGTTACGTGGTAATTGTTTGATTATTCTGTAGATGCTTCTTAACAAGCACACAAGGGTAGTGAAAAAGCAGACAAAAATGGAAAATTAGTTGTTTCTTGCCAAAAATTATTTTAGTTCAGTCCAAACTTGTAACAAAGTTTACACTAAAAAACCTGACTTAAGAAAGTACAGTAATTTGATAACTTCCAGCAGTTTGCAAGAAAGAGAAAAAAAACAAAGAAAAGATCTTTGTTGCCTCTTCAGTCTGTTTAGTTTCATGGTCTAGCTTTGCTTTTTATGTATCAAAGTATATCACTCCACCTTTTACCATGAGAATGTACAGTTAATATTGTACTAGCCAGGCACACCCAATAGTATTGTATCTATGAAATCCTAATTTTTTTTTTTATTTCTGCTAAAAGTAGTTCTACCACTAAATTAATCTGAATTTTTGTATTATTACTATGGTGTATTTTATGTATGGTCAAGTTCCACATATTCGGAGAAGCTAATTCAAATGTCCCTTTACCACCATTCTCTAGGTTAATTAAAGGACAGATTCTTTGAAATGTTTTTAATTATTATTGAAGTGCTGCCTGAGTCTTTATGAAGACTAACCAGTTTAGCCTGTGGAATAGACATGGGAGTGAAATGTGGACAGTTGGGTAGGTTTATTTTAACAAAATTTCCAATATTCCTATTTTATAGGAAAAACACGTATAGTTGAAAGTTAAATTTGGAGCGTAATTATTCATAAATTCCAAATACATTGTCTGCATAAGAATCTCTTAAGTGTCTTAACTCACAGTGTTTTCAATACTCTAGGTTAAATACAGAGTAGTTTTAAAAATGTTTTCTTATTTAGGAGTGACAGATAAGAGCTCATCTACTTTGAATATGTCTTGGCTCCACATTTTAATTGGTGGACTACTAGATTGCTGGTAAATTGTTGATAGTTGGTATCGATTATATCAGATAGCAAATTTACAACAAGATTTGTTTTCCTTTGCAATCCAGGCCAGTGTAAATGTATCAATTTATTTTATTTTGTGTATAATGTATTTGCTGTCCAGTAGTAAAATTGAAAGTGAGTAAGAGCCATGTCACCTTCTGCTTTAGATCTTTGCAGAGTCACCTTTTGAATATGTGGTCATTTTGAATTACAGATGAATGATGTTATGATTGAGTCTAATTTCTTAAAGAATGATTTTGGTGATGCATATAGGAATACTCTACATTGGATATAGCAACTTGTATAGAATGTTTATCATTACAGTATTAATTCTCCCTGGTAAGGTGAGATGGAGGGTGGACCATCTGTTAACATCTTGTTTGATTTTTTTCCATAGTACTTCCAAAATTGTGTTAAAAGGATCTTTATATTTACTTTTGATGGTCAATCCAGACATTAAAATTGTTTTGATATTTTAATTGAATAGCTATCCAATCTAGTATGATGTTAAAAAATTCATGTCAACCATTACTTTAAATCTAGACAGAAATAGAAGACTGTATTTAATTTCAGCTCTATGCAGGTGCTGCTTAATACTGTTTAATAGCCTGTTTTGCAGCAATTGAGGCAGATAAATCTGAGAATATATGGATTTGGCTGTTTTTGGATGTGATGTTCTCCTTCTGTCTCAGGTGAAATATCAGCTTTCTTTATCATCTGCTCAGACAGTAAGCAGTTAAGATTTCAATGTCAGCTTTAAAGTCCTTTCGTAATATTTTTAAAAAGATGATTCGGATTACTGGGTTAGGATTATCTAGTTTTTTGGCTACAGTCAATGAAAAAAAGAGCATCATGCAGTAAAATTTAAAATGTAATGCCAAAAACTATTACGCAGTATGTGCAATGAAATGTTTAACTTTTTTTTCTAAATTAGGTTCTTAAAGGTTTTTGAAGAAATTACATTTTTAAATATTTCCCTACTTGATGTGCTAAAAAAATTTCAAAAAGAAAAAGAGAAAGTGAAAATTCTTGTCTAAGTAGATTCTAAAGAAAATTCACAGTGGTGCTCACGGCTATTTGTAAAATTCAAAAATAGTTTCTGAACTAGACCAGCAGGTTGGCTCTCCCCTCCCTCATCATTCTACAGTGTTTAACAGTGTAAGCTAGTGCTTATGATTTTGATACAATATCCAGTAGTGAATGTGTCACTGTTGAAACTGAATAATTCTCATTAACTGATTGGTTACTGTATCTTCTAAGGTTAGTAAGGCATAAGAAGATCAAAGTAATAGTGATATTTATTATGAAACTGGTTATGTTAAAAAAAGATTTTTTACCTGCATACAAATTTTTATGACAATACAATTATGTATTTTTGGAATGTTTGAGCATTATCAATTCACCATGTATGTTTAATTTTGTAAATGGTTGTTTCTAGGCATTTGACAATAAATGTTATTGTTATGCGCTACATTACTGTGGCACAATTTTTTTTTTCATGGATGCTGCTGATGTGTGGTTCTGTCAGTGTAATACTATGCAAAGTTGCTCATGGCATGGTGTTCTCAAAATTAACTTGTCACAAATCTTAGTGTAAAAATAATAACAAGTTTGATTAGCATTTTCCTTTCGGTTTTGACTGCTATATTACTGGTTACTGACAAACCGATTTCAGTTTTAAGTAATGCGTCTCTCTTGCATTTGTGTCTGAGCTAATGTTATTGACACCTTTCATGGCTTAGGCTCACATTTGATCTGCTGATTCCCATTTCATAAAGGTAGAATAGGCTGCATAGTGCCCTTAGTTTTTGGAACAAAGACACATTTTTCCTTTATTTATAAATCAAAACCATTCAGACGTGATTAAGTGCACATTGCAGACTTTAAGTGTATTTACATGGAGTGACTGAAATGTATGCAGAAATGACAACATGTTTTATACATGGTCCTCCATTTCAGGGCGCAGTAATATTTAAGACATGGCAATGCTAGGTATATTAAAGCAGTAATATTTAGTATTTTGTTGCATATCCCTTGCATGCAATGACTGCTTAAAGTCTGGGATTCATAAACATCACCAGGTGCTTAGTGTCTTCTTTGGTGATGCTCTGCCAAGCCTTTAATGCAGTCATCTGCAGCTCCAGCTTGTTTCAGGGGCTTGTCTCTTTAAGTTTTATTTTCAGCATATGGAAGGCATGCTCCAATTGGATTTAAATCGAGTGATTGGCTTGGGCATTCAAGAATTTTCCATTTTTTAGCTTTTGAAAAACTCCTGAGTTTCCTTAGCAGTATGTTTATGATCACTATCTTATTGTAGGCTGAAGCAGCGGCCAATGAGTTTGGAGGCATTTAATAGACAAGCAGAAGTGATGTTTCTATACTCCTCAGAATTCATTGTGCATCTGCAGTCAGCAGTTACTGTAAATCATTAATGAAGATAAGTGTACCAGTACCTGTGGCAGCGATACATGCCCAAGCCATAACACCACCACCACCATGTTTAACAGATGAGTTTGTATGCTTTGAATCTTGGGCACTTACTTTTCATCTCCACATTTTGCTGTTGCTATCTCTCTTAATCTTTGTCTCTTCTGTCCATAAGACCTTTTTCCAGAATTCTGCAGGCTGTTAAGTACTTTTTCACAAACTGTAATCTACAATCTATTTTAATTTATGGCCTCTGTATTTCTCTTCATGAAGTCTTTTCTAGATTCTAGTATCTCACACATCCACACCTGCCTTCTGAAGACTGTTTCTGATCTTTGGGACAGGCATTCGGGGCTTTTTTTTTTACCATAGTGAGGATTCTTCTGTCTTCAGCATTGGAGGTTTTTCTTGGCCTACCAGTCCCTTAGTGATAACACAGTTCACCAATGTATTCTTTCTTCTTACTGATATTCCAGAAAGTTGATTTAGGTAATCCTAAAGTTTTACCAATGTTTTTCTAATGGTTTTATTCTTGTTTTTCAGCCTCATAATGGCTTCTTTGACTTTCATTAGCACAGCTCTTGTCCTCATGTTCAACAGTGACAACTACAGAGAAGTGTTGGAACAAGCCTAGATATCTTATGCCTCCACTAATGAAGCAATGAAACACAACTGAGTAATCACAAACACCTGTGGCAAAAATTGACCCAATCATTATGTTCCCCTTAAATGGGGCGACCATGCATAAAAAGTGTGTGACAAATATCCTTAAATACAAATCCTAAATGTGCACTTTAATCACATGTTAATTATTTGATTTCTAATTTTAAATTGTGGAGCAGAGGGGTAAATCAAGGGAAAATGTGTCTTTGTCCCAGACATTATGAAGGCCACTAATCTTCTTCTAGAAGAGCAATATTAAGTGCCGCTTTAGTATACCATTAAGACAAAACATACTGGGATTAGGTAAGAACTGATATCAACAACTGCAATATGAACAGGCTCTGAAGCAGCCATGTCTTGGAGTGTGGTATTCTAAAATGACTGGTCTTCAACCTTGATTTAAAAGCTGAAGGTAATAGGGCATGTTATGCTGTATTTTGGCAGATAGATAAACCAGCACATATTGGCCTTATAGTTTCAAGGTCTGCATCTAACTATAGCAGTGAAATGTCTATGGCTACTGCTCCAAACTAGATATGTTGCTTGAAGCAGATTTATGTTACCAACAAATAACTAGACATCATTAAGCACACAATCCAATAGATCATGTTCTATATTTCAATAATAAACTGGTAAAAAAGAACATGGTTGGAGGGACCATATGAACAAATATCATTTGTCAATGTATTTGCCTTGCTAGCATGTATTGCATATGCCAGGTTTTTACAGTAACAAGATCCTTCTCATCAAGGAGTAATTATTTTTTGTTTGCTAATCCTTTGACATTCTGGATTTACTTTTACACTAAAATGTATTGTTAAATATGCATTTTTTCAGAGCATGTTGATGACATAAGTCATAGTTTTCTAATTTTATTTTAGGCTTTGATGCCACTGGTGAATGATAAAGATGGAGAAATGGCAGAATTAGGTGAAGGTAAGAAAAACCTGTCAAAGTTACAATGCTCAGTAGTTTAAGAAGGGTGAGGCAAAGAATGGCATGAAGGATTCATGTCTAACGAAGTTGGAAACATCCTAGGATTTCTATATATGCCTTACTTGATTGCATTGAAAATATCACTTAAAGAGCTTAAAATTCAATCCCCACTTTACTATACGTCTTGTGTTCTCTGTTGGCAAAGTTTATACCAAATAGTTGTTGATGACTCGTTTTATGTTTCATTAACAGTCAGCTAATCCTTAACTCAGCAGGAATTGTTGCTGTATTAGATTAACTTTTGAATAGTTTACTGATTTATAGCTTTCAAGTGCCAATCCAGAATTGAAGGTGGCATGCTGTAGGATTAGCACATAAAAACAACATAAAATGTGTGCTTGCCATAGAATTTGGGGGAATCAGGGAGTTAATTAACTATTTTGAAAGTTGAAGCATTAATTTTTGTTTACCTATTTAATCAAAGACAGAGATATTGTGTCCTGTTTTAGTTGATTATATATGCTTGAGACGATCTTGTTCAAAGTAAAAATAAAAGTAAAATGTAATTACATGCATTAGTAGAGTATATAAAATAGATGACTTTGTATACATTTTTACCTACAAAATAAAAATAGAGCCCAAATTAGCCTGTGGAGTTTGAAGTGGCTTTCATAGTCAAATTATTTAAAAATTGCATTAATTGATGTACTTTTGTTCGTTATACTTTGTGTAGGATCTATGGCTATTTGTAGTTATTATTTCTAAACATAACATTTTTTAATTTATTTTGAAGTCCTCCTGCATGCTAATGCACTATTAACATGACAATGAGTTTCCATCCATACACTTCATTTAAATAACTTATATTAGAAATATTTTTTAGGAATTGTTATCAGACATGTAAAATAGGAAAATATACAAGTTAAAATAAACTGTTTCAAGGTGAAAGAGGAATTTAACAAGTAATGTTGCACAGAATGTCTCCATGTTTTTTAGAATAGATGATTTTGAAAATTCTCCAGTGCTTTTTGAAAGATGGGGGATGAAAGTTTTTGAAGTTTCTAAAATTTGTATCATGCATTCTATTCAAGATATGCCAAACAAAATTGAACTTTTTAGACATTTTTTTGTGAAGAGTACATGTACTATCAATTTACCTTAACAAGTCCACTGGGAGCTGAGCTGTTACATGCAGACAGACAGAAAAACAAACAAACATGAAGATGTCAAAAGGTGCTTTTGTATTTAAAATTAATTCTCCTAAAAAGTTGGGTTTATTTTGATGTAATAATTACTAAAGTTATTCATAAATTTCCTCAGTTAAGTTGAAAGAAATAAAGGTAGATTTTAGGAAGGTTGAATTAGATATAAAAAGTGTAACATTTTCTAGTGTCTAGCACAGTTTATTGTTAATATCATTGTAAAAATATGTGGTAGCTGTTAACTTTATTGGAATATTTGAAGTCCATAACCAGTCTGACACTATTACTGTACAGTGCCATGAAAACATATTTGGCCCCATCCAGAATTCATTTGTAATTGGAGATTTTTGACATTGACGGTAGTATTCGACAAAGGGAACCTGATTGAAGAAACAAACCCTTGTTTAAACTTACTTCATATATTGAAAGAACACAGTTTTCCAAAATTGTACCTTATTATTTATAATTAGTTTCTGAATAGTTCTTGCAATCTATTTTATCTTGTTATGTTGCAAATCTCCTTTTGATATTACTTGGAATACAAAGTACACTTATTTATAAAAACATCAACTTCACTTAAGAGCTCTGCGTTTATTAAGAATAAAAAATGTTGATATGGGATAAATATACATAAAGGGCTCAAATTAAAATAACAAAACAGCACAAATGTGTTGCTTATTCTTTGTTTTATTCAGGGTTTGGCATGACTTATTAACTTTTTAAGTTGTAAAGTTAATAAAATTATTTTCTTATACAGTACTATTGTGAATCCCCCAAGCCAGGAACAGTCCATTTTACCAATCAACATTTATATTAACAAACTGTTTCCATCAACTAGAGACTATCCACATGCTGGCTAAATTTACATAATGTTTTAGCTATAAATTTATTTGAAAGTACAATGAATGAAATTATTGTTTATAGCTATATAGGTAAGATATACTGTATGTGGTATTTAAAACAAAAGGCATGCTGTCATTCTTAGCTTTATTCATAATTTTATTTTAATAATGTGGCATAAATCTCGTGCAGTATGTGAAAAACCATTTAAAAAATGACCCTACTTCTATATAAATCAGCTCTTCATTCAAAAAGGCAAAGTGAGCTTAGTAAGTGTTTAAAATAAATTATCATGCAAATAGATTAAAAATAACAAGAATTTAATATATGCCTTTTTGTTAATTAAACCATTTTAGCTCTTCCTAAAAGTAAGTGGGTTTATGTCATCACAATGTCAGTTGGTCTGAATGGCTGTCTGTGCCGCAATATTACTAGAAGTTAATAACCATCAATCTATCCATTTTCTAACCTGCTGTTCCAAGTCGGGGTTATGAGGAGACAAAACCTATCCTTGCAGCAATGAGCACAATGGAGGTAGCAACCATGGACATCTAGTCTGAAGTGAGTTGTTAGTTAACCTAACCTGTATCCTTAAGGATTTAGTAGGAAACTGGAGTTTCCAAAGAAAAGCCCAAACAGACAAGTTATCAAAACATTTAACAGCATGGTAACCGTGTGAAAGTCTCATGCATTGCATGATGCCATATAGATCTATTGTACAATTGTATAGTTCATTGTACTTTGTACATTTTCCTCTGCAGTGGAAGATGTGATTTTGTTTTGTGTCACTTTTGACAAACATATACAAATCCAGCCTTCACCCCATGCTAAGAACTCACAATATTTCCAAGACATATTATTTTCCCATAATTCAAATTTAAAGTCTTTTTAACATAATGAGAAAAAAAATTTGTTTGTACCTTCTACCTCAATGCTTCCTTATCACACTTTATTTTCATTTGTGTTATCTGTGCGCTCATTTATTTACATGTATATGCTGGAAAGGCACTGAAATAAAAAAATGTTTTTAGGTTATCCAAATCCTAAATTTTCATTTTGCTTTCATTTTTTAATTTACTTTTGGACCTGATCACTTACATTTTTCACTATAGAGTTGTGAATCTCCCATTTTTCAAAAAGTGATACTTTCAATCTGGGAAGAGAAAAATGAACATTTCTTTTTCGTTTAATTTTTTACAACCTGTATTGTACTGGAAGTAACATTTAAACTTTTTCTTTTACATTCTTGTCAGAGTACTGTGTCCACTAGAGGGAGTTCTTGTAGCGACCTTGTACAGAGAATGTTAAGTAGGTCATAAATATTAAAAAAATGATGCTTTCATCTCATGAATAAGGCATACAGAGGGGATGAACAATGGGTGAACAGCAAAGAATAAGGTAAACTACAAGGTAATAAGGTAAACTACCCTAACTACAAAGAGGACTATTTTCATTTATGTTAGGTAGAATGCCCAGGGGGGACTGGGTGGTCTCATGGCCTGGAACCCCTACAGATTTAATTTTTTTCTCCAGCCATCTGGAGTTTTTTTTTTGTTTTTTTCTGTCCACCCTGGCCATCGGACCTTACTCCTTTTCTATGTTAACTAATGTTATCTTATTTTAATTTTGTATTTTGTCTTTTATTTTTCTTTTCTTCATTATGTAAAGCACTTTGAGCTACTTTTTGTATGAAAATGTGCTCTAGAAATAAATGTTGTTGTTTTTGTTGTAAATGGAAAAGCAAAACACCTGCAGCCTGTCACTGCTTTCACAATTCTCAGAATTCTCAGTGTTTGTCTACTTGCCCACCTGAAAGCACAGTACTACAAGCACAAAATCTTGTCTACAGGTTACAGTTTAAATAAGTTTTCCTTGTTTTGTTTCCTAGAAAATTTATATTTATAGTTTCCTCGGTTTTGTCATTTTGTTTGGTGTCATTCTGTATTTGTGGAGCTTTTTCTATACTTGTTGCAGTATAGGTGGTGCACATGCATTAACTGATGATGTATCAATAAAATGAGAAATGGCAGGAATTTACTAACTGGCCTTCATGTAGAAAATAAAAGACTCTCTCAAACAAAAACAATTAAAAGGATTTTTGTGTTGTGTGTGTACACTTTCTAGTATTAGTTTATTTCTCACTCAGTTCTGATTTCTGTTTTTCCCCAATTCTTGTCTGTTTTATAATTAGTGCTTGGAGCCAAACCAGTTGTAACACCCAGATTTTCATAGAAATATATTTGATCGGCCTCTCCCTCTTTCTCTCTATTTATCCCTATTAATCTGTCTCTATCAATATTATCTATCTCTTTCTTTCTCTCTTATCCCTGACCTCTCCTCTTCTTGTCAATCACATGCTTGCCAGCAGCTCTCCTCCTGACTGTACTGTATACATCATTTTAATCTGATTTTCATCTGATTCTGAGTTGTATAAAGCCCCATTTCAGGGTCACTACCAGCTTAGTAATGCTTTTAGGGACAACCATATATCTGCTGCAGATACAACAGGCTAGAACTTTCTCTAGTGGCCCTGGTGCCCCTGCCTGCCAATGTGCTTACTGTAATTGGTAAAAGGCCAAGTCTCTACGGGTGTACTCTCCAAGGTTATTATAGTTTTGTCTTTATGTATTAGTTTTTATTTCTATATTTTTTCTGACGTTACTTGGAAATTCATTTTAGTTTTAGTTTCAATTTAGTTTTTATTTCACAAAGACATTTCTATTTTATTTTTATATCTATTAGTTTCAGTTTTAGTTTTAGTAATTATGGTATGGTGAAAGAGCTATTATGGAGTTTAGTTTTGTGTCACAATCAGAAAGAATTGTACATTTAACGGTTTTGGATATAATATGAGTTTAATGTTAGTGGAAGCTTACTATACTACATGGTTTACTATAATCAAAACCAGATACTGAATATGAACACTTTTATACAATTTTATAATTTTAAAAATATTTTCTTGTCATTTATGCTGAGCAAATGTGCACTGACAGTTTTTCATCTTTTCCTTTTATTGCCGAGAATGGGCCAATTTGTAATGAAATTTATGTGAATTTTAAGGTCTGAGGGTATTTTACTCTAAATGTCTACAGCACACACTGGGCTTAACATTCTGGGCCTAGGCACTATTTCGTCATGACAGTGTGACTTTGTGTAAAGCCAAAACAAGATCCAAACACAATGTGGCAGCACTCATTTTATGGTTGTTTTGGAGTCGTGTATTGCAGGATAACGCTCTACCCTCTTACAGATTTTAGTATGCAGCGCATAGTTTTTCTGTTAATTGTACTGCAGGTCCTTGAATATTTTTATGGCCTTAATGATATTAAGGGAGGAATTTGCAGCTTTTCTTGACAACTACAATTCACGTTCATGTGTAAGGTGAAAATTAAAACCTATTTTTAACTCAAAACATACTGAATAAAATGAAAATTGCACTATCAGACTTGTCGCATCATTGACATCATGTCTGTTTTCCATGCTTGGGCATGTTTATCAATCACACTGATCCTGAATGCTACTGAACTATGCTTAGGTCGAAGCAGGTCAGGGCATGGTACGGTTGGCCCGGCACGGAGCGATCACATTTGTCAAACGAATTAGACTTTGGGGGATTACATGTGGACAAATGTGCTTGGGCACGGAAACAATTGCCAGTGTGAGTACACCCTAAGGTTGGCCATACACTGCAGTTTTGGTCCGAGTGATTGTTCAAATCAGCACAAAACCAGCAAAAAGTCATTGATAGTCATAAAGTGATTATTCACAAAATACTATACAAGATAACTTCTGACCTGAACTGACAGGCTGACTAACTACTGATGTTTTTTTAATGTGTCAATAAAGTCAGAAACTATCATGTTGATTTCTTTAGGTTTAAGAGGTCTTGTGAGCTCATTCTATGTTTCTGTTCACATTGAAATATAGTACTCACTGAAAATTTACCTGTGCATTCGAAATGCAGAGGGCAGTTCCTGGCAGTGATTGGCAGTTGGCTCCACAAAACACATGGGATATAACCAAAGCATTGGTACATAGACAAAATGAAAAACAAAGAATAGAAATAAACACAAGCAGTTAATGTAAACGAAAGAATAAAAAATGAGCAAAAAGGACATAAAGCAAAGATTTGAATCAAAGCCACAGGAGAAATCCTGGCTGAAACATGACACATAGGGATGCAGTTGAAAACTTGTTTGGGGTAAATTTCACAAAAACATTAGGACGTTTTTTGTCACACAGAAAACCATAGATACATGGAATATGTTAGCAAGTAGTGTGGTGGACAGATTGATTTTAAGGACTTTCAAAACCAGACTTGATGCTATTTTAGAGGAATTAAGTGGATAGGATTGCATTATCAGGCTGAATGTCCTACTCTTTTGTAAATATTTCTAATGTTCTAGAAGATGGAAAGCATTGCTTGTTGTGGCTTTAGGATTTCAGAATAACTGTAATTTAATTTGAGGTGGAGAAGTAGAGTGTAGGAGTATTAGGACCTTCCTTGTGTCGTCTTGCAAAAACCTCCATCACTTTAACATTTAAGGACATACAATCTGCTCTTGCCTTGGTTAATTTGTTCATAACTCAATGATCAGAAAAAAGAGTGATTAATAACAGTGATATTAGAACAGTGGTTAAGGAAATGTGATCTTCAAACATGTATGAGAGGTCTGTCCTGTGAAAAGCTTCCATGTACAACATTATATTTTTTATAAAACAAACTATGCTTTTGAAAAAAAGATTATCATCAAAACCAGCAATTATGTTTGTGAATGCGTACAACTTTAGGGGATTATTTGTTTCTTCAAGTATTGGATGGCCTGTCTACAGTACATTAACAGAACCCTGCATTCTCAATTTTGTATGAGAACAATTGAGAGGGTTTTTTCAGCTCTCCATTCAAGAGCTGAAATCTAATGTGAAACATGTTTTTCAATAAGATAATGATAAATATACAAGAACATCTGTAAAATGATAGAAAAAATAATATATTTGCAAAAGTACAAGTCTGTACCCCATTGAAAAGTTTCTGAGAGAGAAGGTAGTTGTTTATGTAGGACAGTCCTTAAATTCTAACAGGTTGAAAGAATTTTGCTAAGAGCTGTGGATCAGAATCCCTCAAAGTTAATGTGAGAGACTGATCAGCGATTATGAGGAAGCCCTAGCTGTGATCATTGGTCTAGAGTGGTGTTAGACTGTTGCTATATTTAAATATTCACATATACTGTATTTAATTAATGAATCTTAATGCTGTGTAATATGTGGAAAAATAAATCTTAAATATGTATCATGTGCTTATATACTTTGATTTATCAAATTATATGTATTTCTCTTTTATATTTGAAATGCATAGTACTTCTCAGAGGTCTGAAATTTTTTCACAGTTTTTTGAGTTACTTTAGTCCTTTTTTCCTCTTTAAAGAATGTCATGCCCAGAAGACAATGGAAAAGATAGCTATTTTTGTCATGGTTGCATAATAGTACCACATTATATTGGGAAATTATCTGTAGTTACCAGAGCACTGTAGTTTTAATGGTCACTTTTCACTAATTGGATATATACGATATACACCTCTACAAGCTAATCTTGCCAACAGACCAAGTCAGCTAGACAATGTGTTGCTAATGTATTGTATGAGAAGACACTGTTGCTATGTCAGCATTTGGTAAACTTTTTCGTTTGAGTCTGTGATAAAAAGAATGTACCTGAAACATTTCCAGATTTTAAATTACTTTATTCACTTTGTTAGAATTTGGTATGCAAAGGTCACATTTTTCACATTTTCTTTCTTCTCTCCTGGCTTTAACTCTGAACTGATTTTCTCCTGTGTTGAGTTTTTTTTTTTTTTTTTTTTAATTCATTTGTGATAGAGGAAACACTAGCCAAACTGTAGCATCCCTGAGTCAATCATTTACCCACTGTGCCTGGAGGAGATACATTCCTTTTGTTTGGTATGCTGTAGTGAACAGTTTAGACATTTAATTTTAAACAACATTGGTGTAAGAGGTAATGTGCAACATGTTGATGTGGTTCTGAAACAAAATACACTTTAAATGACAAATGTAAATTGTAATTCATACATTTTAGTACACAGAAGCTAATCCATCCATCCATCCATTTTCCAACCCGCTGAATCCGAACACAGGGTCACGGGGGTCTGCTGGAGCCAATCCCAGCCAACACAGGGCACAAGGCAGGAACCAATCCCGGGCAGGGTGCCAATCCACCGCAGACAGAAGCTAATCTTTTGCCAATATATAAAACAAGCCATGTAAATAATACCTGTTTCAACTTTATGCTTAAAAAAACATTTTGATCATCCTTTGTATGTGCAACTCAGATACAAAATTCAAGAAGTTCAAAATAATTTGAAAATAATGGATTCATTTTAAGGGAAAAAATTAGCCTACACAATGGGCCATGTCAGAAAGAGCTGGTGAGGTGCCTACTTAATTCACTTCACCAAATACCACCAGAAAATCTCCCCTTTATCCTTTTCTTTCTCCTAGCTCATCAAGCCCTCTACTGTAGTGCTGTCCTTGAGCTTCCTTTAATGTTGAACAAAATCCCACCAATTACATGTTTTAGGACCCCCTCTTACTTTTATAGTAAATGCAGCAGCCTGGTAGCTCAACTGACATTTTATTGTCTTACGTGCTACCTACTGTAAGTCCCGTAAACACCTTGGCAATCCATTACAGTATATTTATGATTTATTATTGTTTTAATATGTCTGTATTTAATTATGGCAAAATAATGTACATTTTTAAGGCTGATTTATGCTCCTTTGTTGAGCCTACTCCATAGGTAGGCCATAGTCTGCTTCACCTCCAGTGTACAACGTAGCCTGACGCACACCTCCTAATAAATGTGGCTATGCAGATCCCTGCGTCTCTGATTGGCTAGTTTAGTAACTATGCATTTTCTGAAAAATGTTTCAGTTCGTCATTTGGTTTGGAAGTCAGTAAGTGTATAAAAACATGGAAAAATGTGAGGGACAAATATGTTCACCTACAGAAGAAAATGTGTAGCAAAAGGAATGGTGATCCTGGAGGGAAAAACTGACCATTTTTCTTGTGTGTTACCTGCATGCTAATTGGTGGTATATGTAGGTACCCGTGACACAGTGCGACACAGAAGTGTAAACAGTGTAGCCTACGTGCATAGCTACTCCATAGGCTCGACACACAAGTATAAATCAGCCTTTAGATAGGGAAGTGTGCAAAACTGGAGCACCACAAGGAACAGTCCTGTCTCTTTCTCTCTTCACCCTGTACACCTCAGACTATAAATGTTAAACCAGGTCATGTCATTTGTAGAAATTATCAGATGATTCTGCACTTATGGCGTGTATCGATAAGGAGGATGAGACAGAATACAGTATAGGAGACAGTTGGAGAACTTTGTTTCTTGGTGGCAAAGAGAATTGCTTGCTCCTTAACATCAACAAAATACAGGAACTGATTATTGACTTTCACCACATCAAAGAGCCTCAATGTCTGTGTTCTATTCAGGGAGTGGATATAGAGGTGGTACACTTCTACAAGTACTTGGAGGTCCACATTAACGACAGCTTGAACTAGTCTTGGAATACAGAGGAACTATTTAAGAAAGGGCAGAGCAGATTCTTTTATTTCTTAGGATGCTGCATTCCTTTAATGTGAGTAGTCACATTGTTCTCATCAACTACAACTCTGCGATGGCCTGTGTGATTTTCTATACTGTGGTATGCTGAGCTGGCAACATCACTTAAAGAGAGACCCACCAAATCAACAAGATAATATAAGGGCAGGCTCAGTTATGGGATCTATCTATCTATCTATCTATCTATCTATCTATCTATCTATCTATCTATCTATCTATCTATCTATCTATCTATCTATCTATCTATCTGTCTGTCTGTCTGTCTGTCTGTCTGTCTGTCTGTCTGTCTGTCTGTCTAAGCACTTCATCGATTACAAAAAGGTATTTGATAAAGTGAAGCATGAGGAAATGTTGAACGATTTAAGATTCTGCCACTTAATGGAAGACATTAAATTAGTAATTAGTCTGTACTGGACATAAACAGTAGCTATACATAAAAATCAACATTGAATTTGGAAAATGGAAGCCAATAAGATGAGGAGTATGACAAAAGTCTGTTTTTCCGGCAGACATTTTCTCGTACAGTAAATTGATTCTAAGAGGCAATGAAGAAATGACAGAAATAAGGGTAGGAGGTGTCAGAATTACCATATCTGTCAGTTGCAGGTTATATTTCTGTATTTCTAAAAGTGAAAAACAACTGCAGAGAATATTAAGTGTGAAAGTAGAAGACAGTGAAATGAACGGACTAACATTGAATTGCAAGAAAACAGTTAGTGGGGTGTTTACAAAAGATAAAGTAGTGCCAGGATACCAGTTAATAGTAAAATGTGAAAATGTCAAGCAAGTAGATCACTTATGTTAATTTTGGTGGCTTGTTAATTCAAGAAGGAAAAAATGATCAGAAATATCAAGAGAAAGATTGCTATGGGAAAACAGCTTGCAGTTAAAACACATACTTAAAAAACAAAAGATACAAATGAAAACAAAGGTGAACATTCTAAGGTGTTACATATGGTCTCTCTTAACATACCATTGTGAAACATGTACTGTGAGCAAAACAATTGAAGGTAGACTAGGCAGATGTGAGATTTTCTAAATGTGAATTTTTAAAAATTTCATGGACAGAGAAAGTAACAAATGAAGGATTATTAAAGTACAGATGAAAAGACATTTACTATGTGAGATACAATTAAAATTTTTGGGATACAGAGAAATGCCATGAGTATCAATGCCTTTGAGATGGTTTGGTATCAACATTGCATGACATTTTCAGTAAGGGAAAGAGACAGGTGGAAGACCATGATCACAAAGTCTGAATCTGACATAGCACTTAGAAGGTGCGCTCACCTTTCAGTGCCATTAGAAACAAGCACAATGTCAGCGCTGATGCATTGTATAGGAAAATTGTTTGCATAATTTAATTTTGGATAGAAATGTACTATACAGTTAGGTCCATAAATATTTGGACAGAGACAACTTTTTTCTAATTTTGGTTCTGTACATTACCACAATGAATTTTAAATGAAACAACTCAGATGCAATTGAAGTGCAGACTTTCAGCTTTAATTCAGTGGTGTGAACAAAACGATTGCATAAAAATGTGAGGCAACTAAAGCATTTTTTTAACACAATCCCTTCATTTCAGGGGCTCAAAAGTAATTGGACAAATTAAATAACTGGAAATAAAATGTTCATTTCTAATACTTGGTTGAAAACCCTTTGCTGGCAATGGCAGCCTGAAGTCTTGAACTCATGGACATCACCAGATGCTGGGTTTCCTCCTTTTTAATGTTCTGCCAGGCCTTTACTGCAGCGGCTTTCAGTTGCTGTTTGTTTGTGGGCCTTTCTGTGCTAAGTTTAGTCTTCAACAAGTGAAATGCCTGCTCAATTAGGTTAAGATCAGGTGACTGACATGGCCATTCAAGAATTTTCTACTTCTTTGCTTTAATAAACTCCTGGGTTGCTTTGGCTATATGTTTTGGGTCATTGTCCATCTGTATCATGAAACGCCGCCCAATCAATTTGACTGCATTTAGCTGGATTTGAGCAGACAGTATGTCTCTGAACACCTCAGAATTCATTTGGCTGCTTTTGTCCTGTGTCACATCATCAGTAAACACTAGTGTCCCAGTGCCACTGGCAGCCATGCATGCACAAGCCATCACACTGCCTCCACCGTGTTTTACAGATGATGTGGTATGCTTTGGATAATGAGCTTTTTTCACACCTTCTCCATACTTTTTTCTTGCCATCATTCTTTTAGAGGTTGATCTTGGTTTCATCTGTCCAAAGAATGTTTTTCCAGAACTGTGCTGGCTTTTTTAGATGTTATTTAGCAAAGTCCAATCTAGCCTTTCTATTCTAGAGGCTTATGAGTGGCTTGCACCTTGCAGTGCACCCTCTGTATTTACTTTCATGCAGTCTTCTCTTTATGGTAGACTTGGATATCGATACGCCTACCCCCTGGAGAGTGTTGTTCACTTGGTTGGCTGTTGAGAAGGGGTTTCTCTTCACCATGGAAATGATTCTGCGATCATCCACCACTGTTGTCTTCCATGGATCTCCAAGTCTTTTTGCGTTGCTGAGTTCACCAGTGCTTGCTTTCTTTCTCAGGATGTACCAAACTGTAGATTTTGCCACTTGTATTATTGTAGCAATTTCTTGGATGGGTTTTTTCTGTTTTCGCAGCTTAAGGATGGCTTCTTTCACCTGCATGGAGAGTTCCCTTTGACCGCATGTTGTCTGTTCACAGCTCAATCTTCCACATGCAAGCACCACACCTCAAATCAGCTCCAGGCCTCTTATCTGCTTAATTGATAATGACATAACGACCGACTTGCACACACCTTCCCATGAAATAGCCTTTGAGTCAATTGTCCAATTACTTTTGAGCCCCTGAAATGAAGGGATTGTATTAAAAAATGCTTTAGTTGCCTCACATTTTTATGCAATCGTTTCGTTCACCCCACTGAATTAAAGCTGAAAGTCTGCACTTCAACTGCATCTGAGTTGTTTCATTTAAAATTCATTGTGGTAATGTACAGAACCAAAATTAGAACAAAGTTGTCTCTGTCCAAATATTTACGGACCTAACTGTAATGGAGTGTGGCTAATAGATATTTTTGATGAGCAGAATCTGACTAACAGATTGTAGTTTGTGCATCCCAATCTCCAAATATATTTTAAAGTGCATTTACCAAAAACTGAATGGTTTAAGTTCTGTGTATGTTAAAGGTCTTGACACTATACAGATTTATTCATTTATTTATTTTGTGATCAAATATTATTAGTACAGTTAAAGAGTATCAACACATAACCTCAAAAGATGATAGATCTACATTAAAAAAATAATAAATCTAAATAGTCCAGGTGCCCACCCTCCTTACTCTCTTTCCAAGTTCTGTCTCATATTCTAGTACTGTGCAGACTAATATAAATCTCAGAGATTTTCTACCATGCAGAAAAACTACTACAGATTTAATTTTATTTGAATAACAATCAAAATGAGAAATAATTTACAAGTTAGAGCTATTCTTCTCTGGGTATCACTTTGTTTTGTTAGCCTAGCTCAGGCTAAACATTTTAGAGAAACATAAATATAAAAGAAAACACAATGCAGTACATTAAATATGTTTTTTGCAGAGAATTCCATTATGCATTTTCTTTTCTTTCATTCATCAAAAAAATGTAGTAGATAAATATCAATGAATTTAAATCTGAAATGTTTAAGAGAATAAATATTTCTTTGTTTGAAGTGTAAGGAAAGACATGTACAGAGACAAAAGTCTGGTGCTTGCTCGTGTACCGGTGCTGGGGGAGGGGATGTCAAGGCCATGCTGAATGTTAATTGCCAGCAAGTTGTTCAGGGAGACAACAAGAATGGAGGAATTGTTGTAAAGCGGTTGCTAGCAAAGCTACATGGTTAGCCTAGTTCTTTAAAGGTACCACATTTATTTAAAAACAGTGCAAGAACTTTGCCTGATAAAAAGCAATCATGAAACTAGAAAAGAAAATAAAAAGGTGATAGCTTTTATATGAAACTACTGTATTGCAGCAAATTGTAATGTAGAATTGTTTGGCTGGTGGGATTTCTTTTTTACTTTGTAAGCGCCTTAGAAAATAAGCATGCTAGCAATAAAACATTTAACTTTCTTCAAGCAGAATACTTTTGCAGCTGCCAGATTGAAATGCCTGCCAAACAAACTGACTCGCAGTGAATGGAGCTGAAGCCTTGGTTTTATGCAGTATACTGCAGCTTTTAAAGCCTTTTAACCACACGGACAGCAGTTTTTCTGTTACCTGATAACTACACCATATTACAGATGTATAACCTTTCTTACTGCAACTTGGAGGTTTTCACTTCTTAATTTGAAGACTCTGCTTTACTGTCATCTGTAGTGGCTTAGCTCCAGTGGTTTAATTTACATAGAAATGAAAAGGTGAGTTAATGATTCATTGGCTCATGTTGACCTTTTAAATACTCCTGGACAACAAAACAGCTGCCCTGCTTAATTCATTTTTATTTTGACTTCAGAGGACAGACATCTTAATGTTGTGTTTGAGCTATCTGCATTTGAGAATGTCTGGGACAAACCTGGAGTGTTAGCAAACATCCATCCCTGGTTTTTTGTATGCTTAGGCCTGGGTATTTTGATATCCTCATGTTACATCACAGTTTAACCTGAGGTTGTTTGAAAGAAGACTGTAATGCTGTGAGTAATAGATGTAGCTTATTTCATTTCTTGAAAAACATGGATTCAGATTCTGATTCTCCCTTCAATTACTCTTGGCCTTCCCTGCCAAAAATGAGGATTCGACGCAGAACTTCAAAAAAAGGTAACATGTATGCTGTACCTTACCTTATACACTGGAACATGTAGTTAAAACTTTAAGTAAAAAAGGGAAATGTAAATAGGTGTTAACAGTTAAACTAAACATTTTCATTTTTCTGATTTTGTAAGGAGTTTCTTTAATTTTAAAGACATCAGAAGTTCAGTTTTATTATTTTCAAAGATTGCGTGCTTCTAAAACAGAAGATACACTAAATACTTTGTTAAAACATTACAAAAGATGTATGTATATGTCAAAAGACAGAACTATAGTGTAGCTTCAAAGTGTACATTTAGCAATGTATTTTTTTACTTAGTTGTGTTTATAGAGTCCATTGTAATTTATGTAAAATACTGCATTTGTTAAAAACATCAAAATGCATTCTGTACTGATTACATAATTTAATCTTTTGTTAGCAAGCTCATTGGTGTAAATTTCCTTCTTTATTTATATTCTCAGCAAAACGTTATGAACAAGTCCTGTTTCTGTCTGAATCAATGACCTAGTAAGCTGATATAGTTTAATTCAGTTATTCATATTAAACACAGTTTTGCTTATGAGCTCAACATGCTATATTATAATAACAAATATAGTAGTAAAAATGAAATATAACATAAACATAAGTCAAAAAGCATGAACAGGGGCATGTCATGCAATAAATTGTATTTTTAAGTATTCATTGACAGTAAAACACATTTTCTGTTGACTTCTAGATAAATATTTTATATTTTGGTTGTAAAGGATATATTTTTGTCTTTTATATTTTACTGACATGAACATTTTGTTTTAGTTTTTGTGTTTTTACCCTTGTGACTTTTTCAGCTTTATGGTATAATTATCTATTATTTTCTGTATAGTATTTCAATTTTAATACTGCATTTAACTACTGGCTGATTTATTTGGATATGAAGAGGAAAGCATCAGGTTGGAAACACTGCTGCTAACTTACATCATGACACTTTGTGGTTTACTTAACCCATTTGGGCTCCAGTTCTGGAAATCAAGCAATGTTATTATATTTTTTGCATGCAAAAATTCCTCTTACTTAGTACACACTATAGAATGTTCTTATATGTAATAAAATGTATTTAATGTTATATATGAAGACTAGTCACAGAAAAAATATTGCAGTACTGTATGCACAGTATTACATTTTAATGTGGTGCATTCAGAAAGTCTATCATCCAGTGAATGACTGCATACATTAAATGGGTGACAAGAATTTCTCTCCATCATTTACATGATATAAGCAATTTAAAGGAACAAAAATATTTTTGCTGTGTAAGTGTAAATGAAAGTGTAAAGTGTAAAAAAAATCTACATGACAATGTTTAATTTAACATTAATCCATGAGTCTTGAGTTTGCCGAATTGTCATTCAGAACAGTTACAACTTTTAGTATTTAGAGGCTATGGCCATAAGCGCTCAACATATCTGGGTTGGATCATTTAAACTCATTCTTCCTTTAATAATTAAGTAAACTGTGCCAGGAAGGATGAGCAGATTGGTGGATCATAATTTTCAGTATTTTTAATCCGTATGTTGGTTTTGCCAATAAAGAGCCTTAATCCTTTTGCTCTGAAGCCATAAAATTATATCTGGTGTACCAGCCAATTGAGTATGTTTGCACTTTTTTAAGCATGTTGTTGTTTTTTAATTATTTTCTTGTGTTTTTTTTTCTTCTATGATTTCTCTTGTCATACTGGTTCCAATATTATCCATAGTTAATATGTCTGCTCAAAGTAGTTGCACAATATGAATTTCTTGACAGGCATTTTCTTCACATAAAGGACTTATCCGCTTTTGTCATCTATGTTTGTAAGCCAGATACTGTTCAAGTGATTTTTAAACATTTTAGATGTTCCAACATCTTCAGTTCTTGCACATTTTACCTTTTTAAGGGCACAAAATTACTGTACTTTTTTTTATAATTTTAAATAATGTGGTGTATTTGTGGTCTGTAGGAGCAGTATATACACATTTTCTGCATAACTCAATGGAATTACTACAATTTGGTTTATATAGAAGTATGTTCTTATTTATGCCAGCAACTTGATTTTTATTATCACATAAATATATGGATGTAAAAACTGAACTACATGAATATCTTGCATTTTTAGGCTGTCCTGGAGTTAGGGTGGACTACCACCCAGACATGAGACCAAGGAGTCAGAATGAACCATATTAGAACAGGTTTTATTTACTTCATTAAGGGTAATCCCTTTAGCATCATAACTTTAGTCTATGTGAGCAAAATAAAAAACACATACTGAGTTTCTTACCTGTAAAGTTCAGGTTTATTGTTAATGTGCATGTAAAACAGAGTGTACATAATACAATGAAATTTTCACTTGCATGTCTTCTCGGAATAGTAAAACCAGCATAAATGTGTCAGACAAGGGTTCGAAGGTTGGGGTACCAGACTGGTAGCCCCTTCTACTAGATTAAACAAAAATAAGACAGAAAACAGAAATGACAACTATTTGTTTCTCAGACTACAGTCTCTAAAGTACTTATCCTCTCATGCACTTGTATATCTGGACCTTCCCTTTCTTTTTCTATTCTGGTTAAACCCAGTTTTCCAGTATATAATCCGTTAACTTAAAGTGGATCGTTGGAGTTCTCTTGAGCTCTCCCTGATCCCAAAATGAAGTCAGAGGAGCCAAACTTACATAAAAAGGGGCATTTTATCAAAGTAAAATAGTGAACAAAGACAACATACAGTTAACTGCATAAATACTAAATAATAAGTTTGCATTGATCTCATTCATCTACCTGTCCATCTTTTTTTAATATTTTTTTCTAGATCTGGTCTGTGTATAGCCAATGCTCATTACAGTAGTAAAAGACAGTAAGATCCAAAATATTAATACATTCAGAATTTATGTTTCATTCTCATTAATAGGTGGAAACCTAATGAATGCTGGAAAGTTGTTATTTGATTTTGAAAGGATTTGTTGTGTGTTCTCTGCAGTAGCCTATGTGAGTACAATAATGAACCTTTTACTCTGGTTCACCGCAACACTCAGTGTGAACAAATTGCTTTGTTAAATTAGTTAAAACTTTTTTTTTGTAAGTGAAATAGTGTGTTACATTTCCCATTGCAGCTTTAAGCCCATCATTTTTACTTTGTTGTTGGTTTGGTTACTCAGGCAACAGACATTTCTGTTTAGCCTTGGCTCAGTAGAGCAAAATGCATACTTTAATATTAATGTATTGTTTATTTAAATTTTAAACCTTTTGAAACTGGACTATTCACAGTAGGTTTAACAATAGCTGTATTGAAAACATATGAAAAAAAAAATATATTACCAAAATCTGTATTTTTTCAGTCTTCTTTTCTTATGTTTCATATCAGCTTGGCATTGAAAATTTGTATTTTATTCTTTTTACTTTGGCTGCTTCATTAAAAACAGATCTAATTGCCTCAAAGTACAGTATAAATAATGTTTCACCAAGAAAGTGCTGTCCTGAATCCTAATTCGGTCTGGAGTAGTTTGCATTTTGTAACCAACAAAAACAATATGCTAGACTTGACATGGCCTTTAACCTTTTCTGGTAGTAAGTATTTACAGTACTGCATATGGGTTGTCAGCTGGCATCTATTGTGCATGTGAGCTTAAAAATGTATTTTCTGAGTTATTTGTTGCCTATTTGTAACAGGTTTGAAGAGAGAGACGATGCACATAAAAGCATGTATTGGGTCAAGTTGGATTAGTCAAATGCTGGGATTCTCCAAGCTAAATATTATGCCATCCTTTAAAATATTTAGGGAGAAAGTATGTAAAATTTGTATCAAGCTCTTTTGTGTTTCACATAATGCTTGCCTTTACATTCCTTGAATATGGGCAAAAATCTCTTCTATTATGTAGCAGGATCACTATGTAGTTAAACTCATAGAAAATTAATAAAATAGCAACTGATAAAAGGCAAATAAAGTCTTAGTGAAAATAATAAGTAAACGTTGAATTAGAAAGAAATGAGTATTTATCAGTTTACAATGTTTTATATTGGTTTTTGTACTTTATTATGCTCATTTATAAAATTTGCTCAATGCCCATATGTTAAAAAGTATCCAGAACTCATTGTGGAAGGAGTAGAAATATCAAAAGTAAAGTATCAGGGTTTGTCTCTGTAGAAACAATCAGAGCACTTTAGTAAAATGTTAAAAGTAATGAAACTCAAAATAGTTTAAAAAGTGTCTATTTTGTCTAAAAAATGTATACATTCTTTCAAATTATAGTGACTGTTTGATACCTTTAATTTAAAATCTACTGAATCAAGTCATGGTCTCTACAATTTTTACCAAAATAGTTGAACAAAGTGCCTGTAATCTTGTACAAATCAGTGAGGGTGATAAAAGAAAGACCAATTTAATATTTTTTTCAGCTCATTATGAGTATCTGCCAATGCCATATGGGTATGCTAAAGCACCAACTGTTTTTCAGACTTTTAGATCTAAATCTTCAGAGATGATTTGTGAGTTTGTTTTGGATCACATCTAAAACATGTTCATTTTTAAAAAAAAAAAAATAAAAATGATTTGCATGTACAAAACTTACATGATGTATTAACCAGATTCCATGAAAATAATTTACTTACTAAACTGAAAACAATGAATTTCATAAGTCTTATGTTTTATTCTTGAGTTATGAAGTTTCTGGGATAGGTCTGGAGGGTCTGGATTAGAAGGAACCTCAGCTGGTCAAACAGGTTCAATACTTTAATTGGGTTCTTCAATTATTACCTTTGTTTTTGTTAATGTAGTTCTATGATTGCCCAAATAACAGATTTGATTAAGAAATCAAATAGAAATTCATATGGACTAATGAGTTCTAGAAATCCTTAATGATCTTAAATTGTCTTTTACTTCATATATGATACTAGTACACCCAGATTGCTCCCTGGCTTTTGAACTGGAGGTTGATGCATACATTTATTATCAGTGTCAGGCTGTTTTTTTGTTTTTTTCTTATACAGAAAAATGGCTTCATAGTGCCTTTTTTTACTATGAAAATGCTGACTCCCATATAACAGAATTATGACTCTGGTAATAGTGAATTATTAGCAGTTAGACTAGCCATGGAAAAATGAAGGCAGTGGCTGGTGAGAATCCTAAGAAAGCTAAACACTCACATTTTCTTGTGTCTCAAGCTCTCCATTTTGCTGGGGATATATTTAGCATCACTATTTGATTTTAGATGTCATTATACTCTCATTTTTTGATAGCCATGGTCATCATTTTTGTACTTACTAGGCCCATTGTTCATGTGATGAAATGTCTACATGATACGTGACATCACTTGTACTTGGTGTTGAAACCAGCATTACAAATATGGTGGCGTCCATTTTTCTGAATATATCTAAAATCTATAGTCAAACTTCACAAATGAGTTTTGATCAACATTTTTGTTTTATTTGCAAGATCAATTAAGTCTCTCTGGCTCTCTGACCCACTCTTGTTTTTAGACTGTTCTTTTGCTTTTCCCAATGCCTCCTTATCTTCTAGTCCCTACTTTTTCCACTATTAGACTGGCTTCTTCTTTTGCGATAATACTTTCACAAAACATTTCCCATTATTTTTTGCCTTCTGACCAGCGATACAACTTGGGCATTTACACATTGCAACTTGACAAACAGACATAAACTTGCTAGACACAATGATACTCAGTAAGGGTCACATGGAACAATTTCAGATCAAGTGACTTTTATCAAAGTTTACGTCGGAGTAAGACAAAGGCTATACTTGGTCAGTTTTTTGTGCATTCAATAATGACTTTGGCATACTACTGGCCATTAGGTCATGTGCTAGTGTTGCCAGTATCCACAGATTAAGCTGCTTCTCTGTACCAACCCCAGACAAGGTCTCAGCAGACTGCCAGGACAGATGACCATCCAAGGTCTTGTTGTCCTCAAGTGACCACACCATAGCAGGACTGACATATCAAACTGGATCAACTGTTTCAGATCTGGCAAACATACTGTCACTAAAACTGTCAACTGACACATTGTCCAAATCAGTCACGGGACAGTGAGGGATAGACTGCATATTGCTGACCATACAACTGCTGACCTGCCAGAGGCTCCCTGCTGACATCTCCCAGGTTCTGACCATATAGCAGAGCAATTCCAGGCCACTCACACATTTCCTCTAGGTCACCAATGGTCTGAGGAGTACTGATGAATGCTGTCTTGGCTTACATTCTCTCCTGACGGTAACTCCATAGAGCACCTTTGGGATTCACTTGATTGTAACATCCAGATATGATGCTCCTTTAATACCAAAGGCCAGTCGGCTTTGTCAGGCCATTCTGCAGCAATAAGATACACAACTGAAGATTCAGAGTCTTATTGGACCTATACTAAAGAGGTGTCAAGTAGTAGTGGCTGTAAGAGTGTGGCCACACAAGATGGTTAAGGACTGCAATACAACTGTTATTAACTTTAAGAGCTGTTATTGGTTTCTTTTGTTCTTGATGTCATACTGTTTCATTGTGCTGTCATTTTCATTTGTTTATTGTCTTTCAGCAATGAATTTTGAAATGTCAATCCAACTTTTTTCCATCAGCATACGGATAGCTCACACTATTGATGACAAAACAAAGCAAACAACTTTAACAATACAATACTGGAAATCAAGAGCACAAATGACAGCTTTAAAGAATCAAGTAATTCATTTGTCTCTGGCATTATTCAATACTGAAGATAATATTGTATAAATGAACTCTGAGATAATAAAATAGTATTGAACTATTGCAGCTTATTTATCACAAGTGCACAGTATTTAAGAGGAAGAACTAGCTGGGAATTTTTGCTGTTAAGGCCTATAGTTTCCTTTTCATTCCACAAACATTTCTGTCACTTTAGTCAAATACTCACTGAAACAGTATGAGGCATACATATCAGAGACAACTAAATAAGTAATAATTTAATTTGGCCATATGTATCGCTTAATACATGTTCTTTTTTTATCAGACAGATAGAAATTACATTCACCACCTTGCATCACACTTGCATATTTCACTGATACTTCCTTGTGACACTTAATTTTTCATAGAATCTAAACTTTTTGAGTCCCCTTTTTCAATTTATAAATCTGACAGACATTAACTGTGTCTCTCTGACTTTCTTATAGTCCAAAATATAAACATATTTTGCTAATCACAGGTCTGCCATATATTACACAGAGCTTTACTCCTCAACTAGTCAGATAGTATTCCCATGTATTTTTCCATTCACCTCCTGAATGTTCTTATTAAACTAGACTACAGCCAGCTGTATGGCATTGGACACAGATGTAGCAACGTTGTGGCCCTAGGTAAATCACATACTTTTTCAGATAAGGCAGTAGAGGATGATACTTAAGTATAGCTTTGTAGGGTCCAGATTTGAGACCATCCTTTCAGTCAAATACTGGTGATGAGATTCAGTGGGTCTTTTTCACTATTACCCTTATCACAACAAATGATCCACTTGTCTAGTACGATCCATTGGCTAGTTAAATTTTAGTTAGTTTATGCTGGGGTGAAGCAGTGGGTAGCGCTGGTGCCTCGCAGTTGGAAGACCTGGGGACCTGGGTTCGCTTCCTGGGTCCTCCCTGCGTGGAGTTTGCATGTTCTCCCCGTGTCTGCGTGGGTTTCCTCTGGGTGCTCCGGTTTCCTCCGACAGTCCAAAGACATGCAGGTTAGGTGGATTGGTGATTCTAAATTGGCCCTAGTGTGTGTTTGTGTGTGTCCTGTGGTGGGTTGGCACCATGCCTGGGATTGGTTCCTGCCCTGTGTTGGCTGGGATTGGCTCCAGCAGACCCCCGTGACCCTGTGTTCGGATTCAGTGGGTTGGAAAATGGATGGATGGATGGATAGTTTATGCTGATAATATAAGTTTTAGGTTGAGGGAGATGAATGACTCAATGCTTTCTCATTGATAGAACATGTTGCAAAAATTTTGAATAATCTACAAGGACATTGAGCAGATATTATACTGAATTATTGATTAGATGGTAAAAAAAAAGGGTGCAATGGCAATGTTACAGTATCAGCAAATGCTTAAAATACTTACTACCAATGATAAATGATTTTTTGTGGTATGTTCTTTGAATATTTTTTTTTATTTACTGTCCTGCTTATACTTGTCTTTAGTAGTTTTCATTATAAGCAGGCCTTTGACTATCCTGATGATTGCTTTGATAAAGGCTCTAAATACTCACAGTGTCATTTGGTACTAAAGTACATCAAGAAATATAGATAGAAAATAGATCGTACTTTAAATGAGACATATCATTTTACTTTAAATCAAATATTAAGTGAAGCAAACTAAATTATTTACCAGTACTGTGTATTTCTTTTTCTTCTTTTTTTCAAATCATGGCATAAGCAGGGTATACAGCACAATAAATATTTATGAATCAAATGTAACACAGGTATGTTTGGCTTTGAAGTAGCAATCAGGCTAGCAGGTTCCACAAGAGCTTTTAAAATGAAAAGATCAATACTGGCAAATATTTAGTTTCTTTATTGTTTTTGCTAAGCATAGGCTTTTCCAGGTATATGCAAATTCAAAAACAGATGTGGGATTCAGTCTTACAATAATCTTTATCCTGAATGTGGTAAAGTGAGGTCCACGGCTGCTTGGCGTTCTTAAATAAGTAATCGCCACACTCATGTCTTTGTGTTGCATGGCAGTGTAGTTCCTGTGTGTGATATGGGACCGGACGGCACTGCACTTAGTGCACAGGTGTAAGATCGTTATTACTCATTACCACAGCTGTGCCCCATCCCCAGTTTATAAGGGAAGCGTGAGTGTGAGAAAGGGGTATTGAGAAAGGAAAGCACAAGGCAGGAGGCAGAAGGAGCCGGTGTGGGAATGAGTGAGCTGAAGAGAGCAGACTTGAGGGAGAGAAAGAAGGCAGCTGGGAAGTGATCCCTGAAGAAGAGTGTGTGGCTGAAACTCGGGGTGGGAATGGGGCAGTTGGAATGGGCCACTCCGGCTGAGCTGCAATGAGGACTGGGAGTGATCAGGGGCCTCATGTATAATGCCATGCGTAGAACTCACACTATAACATGGCGTAACCACAAAGCGAGAATGTGCGTACGCACAGAAAAATCCAGATGTAGGAATCTGTACGTACGCAAACTTCCACGTTCTTCTGCTACATAAATCCTGATCAGCATGAAAAGTAATGCACGTGCACGCGCCTTCTGTCCCGCCCCAACTCCTCCCAGAATTAAGCCTCTTTGAATATGCAAATCAATATAAATAGCCCTTAATTTCAGCCTTCTGTGAAAAGACAATAGGAAAAGCATGGGGGAAAATATAAGAATTTCAGCGAATACCAAGTGGAGACAAAGGAAAAACATACTATTTGTTGGTTTAAACAGTGGTAATAACAACAAAAGGAAGTTGATCGAGTGACATAGCGTGTCGGAGAAACTCAAAAGCTCAAGTTCACAAAGTCGCACAGTGCCCAAAATAAAAAAAAGAAGTCACATATCAAAGTCACCGTGAAAAGGCAAGTCGTAGCCTACCGTTTGAGTGTCATATGAAAACTTATTAGGGTACAGGCAAAAAAAAAATAGGCACACAGTGGGAAAAAAGCACAAAATGTCAACTTTAATCTCGAAATTTTCACTTTAATCATGTAGTTTATTTTGCCATTAAAGTAGAACATCATAAAGTTCATCATAAAATCGTTTAATTTACTAGTTTCTTAAATCCCATCGTAACTAAAGTAGCACGTTAAATGCTTTGTTCTGTATTTGATCTTTGTGCACTGCGTGTGAATCACTACCTGCTTCTTAAACGGACTTTCTCTTTCTCCGACAGGACACATAATCCATTACTTTCGTGATATTACAGCTCTCTGAATAATTAAAATACTGAGATGTATACGTGATATCTTTTTCATGATGATAGGAATGAAAACATGTTATTAAACATGGGAACACGGTGGCGCAGTGCTTGTTTATGTCTCATGCAAGAGGCTTGCTGTGCCATGCGCGACCTTCGATGAAATAATTTATTACAGAAGTACTGTCTTTTTCAAACATACTAACCTCCAATTCCTGTCCTTACTTTTCTTTCTCCAAATACCCAATTGCCACACAATCAGCTTTGTAATAGACGTGAAGCCATCTGTAAGCTTAGAACGCAGATTCTTCAAAACTTTTAAGGAACATTGAAATATCTTCATAGTACATGTTTAATTATTCTATCTATCTATCCTTCCAGTGTTGAGTCAGCACCAGCAAGAATACAGCGCAAGGCAGGAACAATCCCTGAACTAGCTAGCGCTGCGGCACCGTGTCCTCACATGTTTAATTATTAACAATACAGATTATTTAAATGAAGTTAAAGTTTTATCTGTGTAATATAATCAACATATTTTGCTGCATTTCATCTTAAAAATGATATCGTCATCATATGTAAAGACGCGCTTTATAAAGTGGTGCAGGTTGTGCAATATTATAACTGTAGTGCAAGTTTACAGTGGGGTAATTGTACTTATAAGTACAAAGCATTCTACAAGGAGCACTTGATGGACTGATTGAGTGTGTTTATAGTTCTTGGGATGAAACTGTTTGTGAACTGCGAGGTCCGTACAGGAAAGGCTTTGAAGCGTTATGCCGTGGCTGAGGCAGCGTCTTTTTGATGCTGTATACCAATAATTCTGCAAAACCGAGCGGAGAAATTGCGTATGCCAGGGTATGAGGTACCGTTGAAATGTGCGTGGCTTTACACCAAGTTTAGGCTTTATACATCGCGATTTGAGTGTGGAAACGTTTGTACGCAACATTTCTGTGCGTACGCACCGTTTATACATGAGGCCCCAGGGGTTTAGGAGTTTGGGAAGGCAGCGGGGATTGAGGAGGCTTTGGAGGAGAGCCCCAGTGTGAGCTCCTTGGCCGTTAGGGACCCAAGCCAAGGTCCGGAGAGGGAGCCTTTCCGTAGCCATGGGATGACAGGGACCCGGAACTGAGGAAGGTCAGCTGCATCTGCTGTTAGGGCCACTCCTCTGCTGCCTGGCCCGATGGGATAAGCAGAGGAGCCACCATTTAAAAGATCAGGGCACCGGGTTTTTAAAAAGAACTGTTTCCTGGCAAGTAGTTTTAACCTTGTTTTAATTGATGTGTTTTCAGTATTGATATTAACCTCTACTTCACCTTTGTTTTTTAAATGGGTTATTTATTTATTGAACTGTTTTTTTTTTTGAGCACTGCACTTTTGGAACATTTTGATTTGTTTTTAATAAAAGCATTGAGCACTTTGGGCACCTTCCCCTTGGTTCATGTGTGTTTTGTCCTCATCAGCCATGCTCATCTGGTTACGTTATAGAAGGTGTCAGGTTCAAGAGGCTCCCTAAAGAAAATGAAGAGGGAGCAAGAAGCCGACCCACACCGTCACATGAGAAAGTAACAAAACGCTTAATGAATGGGCATATGATGAGTTTAGTTACAAATACGTATGTATGATAAGGCCCAAAGTGGTATTTCATACTTTTGTATTTGTATTGGACAGTTTTTTGTTTTATTTTCATCACAGACAACAGCAGCTCATTGTCAGATGCCTTTAAGAAAAACAAAGACCGTCCTACTTTTAGTGCCGCTGCACGACTTTCAGCCATGTTGAATGCAAAGGATGAAATCTATGCCAATTCTATGGTCGTGGAGCAGGTGTGTAACATTTTGTATTCATTCATTCAGTCATTTATTTATTTATTGAAGTTTTGGAAACTGCTACTGATTTAATATTAGTTCCATGCAGAAAATTTAAGTAATTAAGAAGAAAGTTGTCAATAATAAATAGAAAAAACTTTACTGAACTTTATTTATGTATTCTATAGTACAAAAATAAAAAACTTAAACCCAGAAGGAGGGGCCCAGTTTGCACGAAAACTTGCACAGGAGTGCAGTACATGACCACTAGAGTACATCACATTTGAATTTCCTTCAGAAGATTATTAATTGAGTGGATAAGGTTATAAATTGAGTAGACAAGATAGCAGTGAGTTTACAACACTTGTACTGTCACTATGCCATGGTCAAAATGCCTCAGTGGTGCATGTATCAGTCATCTGAAGTGAGTGAGGTCTATTAGGATTTAAAACCTTTGATGTTATTAGACTAAGCATGTAGTCGAATGTATTGCAGTTTCATATACAATATGTAACAATGAAATGATGATAATCAGTTTCTTGATGGGGAAGCCCTCACATTGTTTGGAAAAGCTTTGTGAGGTAAAGGAAAGCAATACCAGTACTCAGTACTCAGTCTCAGGATTTTCTACTAGTAAGAAGTAACCACCACAATGAATCTTCATACAGTATGTTGTCTTGGTGAGATTTCATTTGATGCATTTAAAAGGTGTATTCTCTGCCCAATTAATTTTGGATTGCCATCAGGTTTGTGTAGCCTGCTTTATTGATTTTTAATGTCAGGTAATTTTTAATAATGATTCCTACATCTCCCATGGAAGATTTGACCTCCAAGTTTGCATGATTAAATTTATAGATAACATGGCACATTAGTAGGGAGACAGTTCAGGGCACCATCACATAAAAAGACTATCATCTGTGCTGCTTCTTTGGTCCATTTAGACCATGTATTTATACATCAACTAGGTCATGTCTCCCATTACATGATATTTTCCATAAGGACAACTGCCAGACCTTTAGTCTGAACAGAGAATTAGGTACAGTTTATACTTACTCTTCATCGCATTAAAATCAGACATTTACTCATATAGTATAAATTATATTTCTCCATTTATGTTGTGTATTTTAAATTATAAATTTTAAAATAATACAACTACAACAATCAAAGCTGATGTAACATTATGCAACTTCTAGTCATGGGGTAAGTCAGATTTTCTGATGTTTATACAAATGAAAATTATTGCCCATGTCCATTTTACCGACCTAAAGCCAATCTTTCAGCACAGTCAGGCTTGCACATTTTTCTGACAGCCAATAGTGTGCAATCTGACAGTGCTGGTTCCCTACCAGCCCTTTACAAAGAAAGGGTTTACAGCTACAGCACATTCAACCGCAGTCTTGAACATTATTTTTCTTTTTTTCCCCATTCTGTTTTAGCATGTAAAACACAAGACATCAGAAAGATGAGCCTATCTTCTGTTGTTGAAGTTCAAAACACGTATTTATTCCTATAATTCCTACATTATATGCATTGGACTCTCTGATGAGCATTCATTGGTTGTCAACTCTCATGCTCATACAGCCTTCCCCTACAACTAAAGGCAAAATCAAACCTGTGTGATTTTTCGAAGTAAGTCACAGACTAATTGAACTGAGTCACTGGGCATGTCACATTACGCACAGAAGCTCATTGCCTCTGACACAATAAGATTATGTACAGTAAATGAAGGCAACAACTAAAAATTTCTGGAAAAGTCATCTAATGTGACACAATGTAAACAATTATCTAGTCCTCATAAAGTGCTAAAATTAGATAAATGTAATGTTAGGTGGCAAAAAACACATCAGTGATTTTATTTTAACATTAGCAATTCAACAAATAATACCACATGCAGAAGCAGGTGTGAAAAAGTAAGAACACTCTTCCTGCTTCAGTGTCAATTATGGAGGTAGTGAGAGCCAGAAGTACTACCAAAGTGCAAAGTGGTCAGCAACCAGTTGCTTGGGGTCACATCAAAGAGGATAACAGACAACAAGGAAACCATAGACTTCCTCGAAAGAAAAAAAGATTATCAATAAATTTAGCTGTAAAATTTTCTTTTGGATTATCATTTGATGCATCATTATAAGATATCATTTTGCTGTCTTAGAGCTAGTGGAGAAGTTTAGAACCGTGTAAACAGAACATATAGTACATATTCATCTATCCAAGAAACTAATTAAGCAAATCACATATAATGCACACATTTACAGAGTCATATCAATTGTAGATGCACTGCACATTAAAAAAAAACACTCTCCTAATTCCTGCGTGTCCTGTAAATAGTTCCACATTGCTTCCCAGTTCCTGTAAGAGGAAACCCATTATAGAAACAGCACAAAGATGTCAGTGATCCAGGTTGAAGTGCTATGCAGTAGGAGTTCTACCTGGTGGACTACAGTACCATTCTCTGTGTTGATTTGTAACAGAATCTGTTGTCAGTTTTTAATGTTTTATCCTAATTGTAAAAGGCCCAAAAGCAACCATTTTTGTTGTGTGATTTAAATTTAATTTTACTTTTATGTTTCTTTTGTGGTCACAAGCAAATGAATAGATTAGCACTTACACATTTACTATTAGTACTTATGTGACAAATGTATCCTTTATTCACTAGACTCAGCATCTGTTATAAATTGTCCTATTTTTCTGTTTCTCTTAGTGCATTATAATATAAATTCAAATAATGACTTGCTCTCTATAAATAAAGTACATGAAACGCATTATGTGGCACACATTTCAGATCTTTTATACTGTTTTATTTACTTATTTTTTTTACAAATTGTGGTTTAACATTTCTCCATTACTCTGCAGGTTAATGATCTAAATATCAAATATAGTTCTCATGAGATCAATAGTGGAGCTGTTCAGGAAGAGAAATATGCTTCAGACCAAGGAGAGATGTATCACCAACAAAGTGCAGATCAAATCCTAGAAGAAATGCCTTCAACGTCTAATCACAATCTAGGGCACTTTCATGAGAATATGGATTTAACAGACAGAGATACTAACACAGAGATTGTGCCCCCTATCTCACCTGTTAATCTGGCCCTGCAAAGACTGAATATGACACATCGGCCTCATGGGTTTAACCAAGGAGGAAGTCAGTGTGATAGCAAGATAAACAAACAAAGGTAATTACTTCGCATTTTCTTAAAATGATTTGTTCAGAAGTGGTATTTCCTTATCTTTCCCAAAAACAAAGTGATCAAGACTACCAGCTGCTATCAAAATACTGAAAAAAATTTTGTTAATGGGAATATTGATCCAGAAACATTTTGTAGAAAAAGCACAGTCTATCTTTTATTAGCTAAGCCCCCTTTTTATTGCATATCTTAGTATGAAACACTAGCTGGACTGGAAGCCAGTGCTTATCACCAGTTTCCTTGCTGTCCTAGACAATATGTCTCCTTTTACTTGAAATTTACTTTAAAATTACTAAAAGATACGCCCTCCATTTGAGCCTGGCCAGTACTCAAAAAAGGAAGGTGATGTACACATTATGCCAAATCTGGAGACTTTTCATTGCACCTAATAATATAATTTTCAGTTTGAAGTTAAAGTTCTTTCAATCCAAGCAAACAAACATGTTCCCAATTTTAAGAATACTTATTATCAATTGCTTCATCCTTTCAAACAACACCAAATATTTTACACATTTATTTTAACCAGTAATATCCCCAAACTCGCTTAAACCTTGTTTAATACAGTTCAGTCACAGAGGTCTCTTCCATATACTGCATAATGTACTCAAACTCACTCAAACTATCTCTAACACATTTGGTCTCACTCAAGTTTTATTATTATTATTATTATTATTATTTAGCATCTACTATTTAAAGCATTTACATACTTTTTTCCTTTCATGTATTCACGTATTTCATTCCACACAGAGAATGTACAAGTCTGAACCTTCGTTTTCTGTTGCCAGGCAGCGGTGCTAATCTCTATGCCACCATACATTCTGCATTTCCCAAAAGCACCATAGTGAACTCACTCTCATACACACGTACACACAATTTCAATTCCTTGAAAGAAATTGTCTCCTTTGCATTTTATAATTATCAAAAGAACATTTTCCCCCAAGCGTCTGAAGGAAAGATGTTTTGCATGTTTACGAACATTTTTATAACCAAAAGTGGAGACATTTTGATTACACCAAATATTACACATATTCAAAAACTCATATTTTAACCCAAATTAACTCAGGACTCTGAAATGTATATCAGATATTTCAAAATTTGTGTGCACAATACATTTTCCTGGACTTGAACCGCTTACCCTATAAACTACTACTTGTACTAGTGTGAGCTAGTCCGAGTTTCTATCTGCTAGCTGCAACCATTATGACTAGCCTTCCCAGTCCTTCTTCTCGGCTCTGTTCTACATAGGGGAGACCAAAGGAATTCTTGAGGAAATTGCAAACTTTCCTTCCTTTCCTAGCTATTAGCTTAGTTTATTTCAGTGTAGGATTTTAACCCACTACTGTTTACTCCAGAGTTCTGAACCTATTACAGAGCTGTGTTTTATTCCAGCCTACAATTACGCTGTGTTCAAAACTCACAAGTAATCTCTGGCAACATTTTTACTCAAATATGTAACCTGATTAAACTAAAACAGCATTGTTCAAACATACGTTCAGTCTGTTGCTTGCACACTGAGACCTTTTACTATTTCCAGTCCCAAAACTGTAATTTACACGCACAAATTCTGAGTTGCAATAGTCACACACTTTTTTTCTTTTTCAATTCACTGTGCGTTAAAACATCTACTTACTTACACACTATGTTTGGCAGAAAAGAAAATAAAGACCACTCTAAAGTAAAATGAGTTAGCTGTACACTTTGTTCTCTCTCACTTTGCTGATTAAAAGAAACATACACCCAACTACCTCTGATGACGTAACCTCCAATTGCTCCAATAAGCCACAAAGAGAACACACAATCATTACACAGAAAACACAAGCAATATAGATCTATACTAGTGACAAAAATCTTATCTTTTAATCAAAGCCCTGTTCTTTTTCCTACTAGTTACATTTTTCATGTACTGCATAAATTGTGTTCTCTTATACAATTATCTTATTCTACTTTCAACCCTATTCTACCTGTGGGATTCTCCCGCCCACTGGTTGTAACCTCTTAACACATATAATATGGAATTCAGCAGTAACCACGCTAGTCATCCTACTATGCCTGTGATGCATCCTTCACTTGTAGCAATTACACTCAGTAACACTGCCAATTGCACTCCACAAACCCTATTCTAATGACCAACTCCTATTCAAACAGGACTTTCACGTAGCTATTTTACAGCATTACTTACTACTGAGAAGCTTTGCCAAATCCAGAGAGACACTGCCCCAGACAATAGTGGGTGATTTCCTCGGGAAGGCAACCCAAAATAATCCACCATGCAGCAAGGAGTCACTTGGCAAATTCTTTCTAACTGCTAATCTCTGATGTTGTCATCAAATCCCTGAGATGGCATAGGCTTCCATTGGCAGGCAAGAGGCCTTATAGAAACATTTTTACTCTCTCATCTTTTGGAACATTCTATTATAACACAGCTGGCAAACTAATCGAGCCACGGTCTACAATCACTAACCTAACTACACTAAAACTGCCCCTAACTTTAGACATAAAACACTCCTATTCTAATAGCTTGGGATCAAACCCAGCACCTTATCCCCAAAAGAACACGTAGATGATAATGAGCTGGCCAATCTTCTGGATGTACTTCACCAGAAAAACTCAACCGCCACATGTTGGGCGCCAAAACTGTGGTAGAAATCTAACATATAAATTAAAGATGCAATGGATAAGTTTTCCTCCTGCCTAATTACTCACTCTAAGAGGTTTTATCATACTTGTCCTAATAGAGGATAAGTTTCTTTCCTTAATTAATATGTTTGATTTCTACCACAATTTTAGCAATATATATTAATGGATTCTTGAAGAGGATCATTGTTGGTGCAATTAGTGTTTTGTTAAACTTAGTTATGCACTCTGGTAATATTTAGCTCAAATAATATACAGGATGAGCCAAAAAGAAGTACCACATTTCAAACATTTATTCTACAAAAATGCCACAAAATAAAATACATTTCATTACAACACAAGTAAAGGTATGCAAAAGAGATTTTTTTCACAGTGTTTTAAAAATTATGTCTTCATGGTGGTGGTCATCATTAGCAATACAGCCTTCAAGATTTTTTTCTGAATGCTTGCATGACTCATTCAGTCATTTCAAGGGGAAAAGCGGCGATTTAGTGGTGAATAGCGAACCCGAGGGCTTCCAGGTTTTGAGATCAGTGTGTGTATACCTTCGACCTGAGATAGCCACACAAGAAGAAATTGCACGGAGTGAGATCAGGTTAACGTGAAGGCCACCCGACATCGCAGTGCAATGAGATCAGCTTCCCCAGAAAAATCTCCTGCAATACTTGCATGGATCCCTGTGCTGTATGAGCTGTTGCTCTATCCTGTTGAGAAGCAGGCATCCACCACATCCATTTCTTCCATTTGGGGCTGCAAAAAGTTCTCTTGCATTTCAATGTAACGTTCTGAAATGATGATGACCGTTGCTTCCCACTCCTCAGAAAAGTAAGGACCTACAATGCCAGATTCTGCAATGGCGCACCAAACTGTAACATGCTATGAAGTTCACGAGGGTTGGTTTCAGCCCAATAGCGAAGGTTTTGCTTATTTACGCAACCATTCAAATGGAAATGTGCCTCGTCACTGCACATGATGATGCCATCTCAATGAACATTTTGCAGAATGTTCTCTCACAACTCTGTACAGCTCTCCCAGTCACTACCATCATTTTGTATGGATGGAAATTAAGGTCCTCATGCAAAATCCTCCTCAAAAACATCTTGGAAATGCCTAAGGCAGAAGCATGAACATTTAGGAGACTGCAAAACATACCCTTACAGCTTGGATGTTTTCAGGTGTTCATACAGTCCGAGGATGGGCTGGAGATTTTCTGTTCAATGATGTACCCATCTGTCTAACTTTAGCCACCCACTGAAGAATTGTTTTCTGATTTGGTACATTACCGTTAGGAGTAATGCTGAAGTGCGTTTAGAAGGCGTGTTGCGTAGTGATGATGGATTTGTTGTTTTGGAAAAACACTTTGACAGTGAAAGCACGGTACGGACTGGACCAAGGCATGTTGCTGACTGAAAACTACAAGGGATCACCTATCAAAGGAACCCCACCCCAACCCACTAGGCTGCCTCTACCTCTTGCAATTACACTTGAGAAATGTGGTACTTAATTTTGGCCACCCTGTATTTGTGAAAAAGCTGAAGAAGGTGGATCAGGTAAAATAAATTATCTGACATGATCTTACTTTACAATGAATATAAAATCTAAAACCTTTCAATTATTAGACCTGCAATCTGAACCAATAACTAATGACTTAAATATTTCATATAAATATTTACTCATTTGAATACATTCTAATATGAGGCGAAAAAATCGGGGCTACATTTACTTTCCATTATGCACTGAATGACACCAGGTAGTAAACATTGAAACATTAGAAAAATTGTTATGAGAAAGGGTATTCAGCCTAACAAGCTTTTCCATCTTAGTCACCTAGGTTGTCCAAAATAACATCAACAACAATGGAGATTTAGCACTAGAATTACCAGAGCCTACGAAAAAACTCGTAGATCCGGCCCACCTTAAATCACTTCTTAAATCCGTTCACACCTCTCCACCAGCGTCTTTTGTCCTCTAAATGTGCTGATAAAGACATGCTGCCAGCAGCCGGCTGTTCCATCCCCCCACCGACTTAGAACGTGCACGAACTTCTCCCAGCTCATGCCTTGATTGATTATCTGGGAGTGACTGAACTGGAGTTCCATCCATCCATTTTCCAACCCGCTGAATCCGAACACAGGGTCACGGGGGTCTGCTGGAGCCAATCCCAGCCAACACAGGGCACAAGGCAGGAACCAATCCTGGGCAGGGTGCCAACCCACCGCAGTGAACTGGAGTTTTAGAGTGGAAATAATAGATCATTATTTGGAACACACGCATTTCATGTGTGTTCCGTTTCTACAGTAATCTGTGTAAACACATTGTTAAAACAAACTTTTTCATATTTTAGTAGTAAATGTTACAAAATGTAGGCATAAAGTATAGAATGTGTAAAGCCCGAGTTTCAAAGATCAAATAAACACTTTCACAAAAGGTTCAAAGGTAATACAAAAGTTTCCGTGGTGTAGCGCGCAAAGATTTGCTTCTCAAATCGCAGCAGCTTTGCCGTGCCTCACAAACCTGAGTTCGATTCCCCGCTGGGGATGAAGTGTTACATTTTTTTTTTTTCTTTTTAACCTCAAACGGACATAAAATTTATAAACTGGTATGCACTGTCAGTTAATGAGATCGTTATATTTTCATGTGGGATGCTCCTTTTAAAATATTTTTTTAACAATTGAGACTGCAATTAATATTAACAACTGTCCTTATAACTGTTATTTTTAAGATCCATAACACACAGACAGACAGAGCACTGCATAATAGGGAGACAGACAGGCAGAAAAGTCACTAGATATATAAATAAACAGGGAAGGCACATGTACTGAAAGAAAAAAAGATCAACATGTGCGTTGTTCCTGCTGCACTGAATAAGCTCATGCGCTCTAACATCACCCCTCCCCCCAGATCTGACGCTCTAAGTAACAGCACAATATACAATGTACTAGTGAGGCCTCATGTAGAGTACAGTTTTCAGTTTTGGTCTCAAAAAGAAATAGAAGTGCTACAGAAAGTCCACAGGAGAGTGACTATGGTGATTTCAAGGCTATGAGGTATTAGCTATGAGGTGAGATTGAAGGAGCTGACCTTTTAAGTTAAGGCAAACGGAGATATAGAGGGGGCATGATTGAAAAGTTTAAAATTATGACAGGAATTAGCAGGTTCTAGTTGTTACTTTAAAATAACTTCTATAACAAGAAAAGCTAAGGGCAGATTTCACGTAAATGTTAAGCAGTTTTACTTCCCTTAAAGAATCATAGAGAATTCATAGAGAATGAATTTGCTTGTGTAAATAGAAAGCATTTCCACTTTATTAAACAGCTGCTCTGTAGTGCACAGAAAATTTGTCACATTGTGCAAGCATATAGTGTTTTCATAATGTGGCACACAATAGTGGCTTGCCCGTACTGGAAGAGATGCGATATGATGAACCTGACCCTGACTCACCAAATGATCAGCCAAATCGGACAGGGTTACAACTTCATTTGAATGTAATTAGCAGAATGTAAAAACAGGTAATCAGACGCAGCATTTATTTTTTAAACAATTCATTTACATTGTGGTCAATATCACATAGTGCAGCCCTTATATTCCTTAGTTCACTTGCCATATCTCTTATAGCATCCACTATTACATTTTCTGACCTTCCTTGACTTGTACTCCACATGTAACATCTTATTAGCCTTCTTATTAACTTCTGTACACTGTTGAGATTTAAAATGTAATGAGTCCACTTTGACCCCTAGATCCTTCTCATAATGGGTACTTTGAAGTTTTAGACCTGCAATTGTGTGTTTAAATCTAACATTTTACTTCCTCCATGTGATACTTCACATTTACTTACATTAAATTACTCTTTTCTTCCTATGTTTGAACTAATTCTGTGCCAATCTACAGGCTATGCCCTGATTTCCCACTTCTTTTAGTTTGATCACTAACCTTTCATGTTATAACACAACTTTCTGAATCAATGTTGAGTATGTGGTGCTCGATTATTTTCTTAATAATTGCTTTCATTTTTTTATTAAACAAGCAATATATTTGAATACTGTTTAGTTTTTACTATCTTAAAAATGAACATATTAATTAAGCTTAACCAAGAAGTTTTTAAAACTAAGCTTAAGCAAGAGGTTCCTTGTGGTTAGTGCTGTGTGACCTGAAGGACCTGTGTGCAAAAAAACTACCAAAGATGATCCTTAACACTGTTCAGCACAGATCTCATACATGAAAATCACGGGGACCTTCTTTCAAAAATGCCTGTTTGAAATGCATCCTGGAATTGTTTAGGCTTTCTATACCTTTGCTTTTTTTTGAGGTAACTATATTTTCTCTATCTCTTATCAACCATAAGACCAATTTGTTTTTTTAGGTAGCTAATTTTCATCAAGCCTTGGATTAACTGTACTGTTAAATATATTGTGTTCTACTTTAAAATGGTTGACTTTCTACTGTCTTGTTAATTTTTTGAACACATATACAGTATCTTGAAAATTAAAGATAAGCACAAAGAAATGAGGGTTTGTGTCTGACAAGATGCCTGTTTTGATGATTGTTCAAAGGACAATATTGGGGCACTTTCATGCCAAAATTAAGTGATCAGCAGATGCCATCTTCAAAAAAAAAAGAATCTTCAGAAGTGCGTTGATTAATACTCCGTGCAAGATGGTCTGTGTCTGAGTGCCAAATTCTAGAAGTCTTCATGCACCCATTTCTTGATTTCAGTGGTCCTCTGGAGTTCTCTCTTTCTCCTTTCTAAGGAAAAAGATTGGACAAATGTTAGTGGTGCTGTCACAGTTAATTTCTTCCCTGTATCTGTTTAGCTTCCCAGACTCATGTCTGACAATATACATTATATATATATATATATATATATATATATATATATATATATATATCATTTTTTGTATATTGCCTCATGTGAAAGTTGGCTAATGATATTATCATTTTATGAACATAAACCATAATAATAATTACCTGCTCACAAAACATTATACTGTAATAAGGATACAGTGAAGAATAGCTAAAAGCTGCATAAATTGATTAACAGCTTTGTGTAGCCTCCTTAGTATTATGTTAACCCCAGGAAAAACTAGCCAAGAATGTTGAATTTTTTCAACAAGAAAAAATGTTATTGCATGTAATAGAGATATGTAAATACCAAAATGCCAACATAAATGCAGTAGAAAAGATATGTCTAGTGTCAGCTGCTGTACTGATGCAGATTTAGTGCGTGTCTTTTGTGTGATATGTTTTGAGACAGGTTTAAATGTTTCAATCAGGACACTAGAAGTGTGTTTCTTTGCAAATTTTTTTTTTTTTTTTTTTTCTGATTGCACAATTGACGCTGCCCCTTGAGTTATTGTAGGCTACCACAGCACAAGGCTTAGTGACTTCCACATTTCACCAACATGAACATTGACAGCTGCCACATTGTGGATGGTGCTTAAGGGGCTTGTCCATGCATTCTCAATTATTTTGCCTTTTTGTCACGCAGCTACTGTTACACCACACACAAGCTACACAAGACTGAATTCACTGGGTATATCATGGCAGTTTGGTCGTACAGTACTATATCATGCATCAACTTTCTGTGTCAATGTCTGATGACCAATTCACATCATCCTCAACTATTGCTCGATTTGAGTAGTGGTTCAGTTTTGGTTCCTTCTGCAACTGCCTTTATGGCTTTTCGTTCGTCATTATGTATAGTTGGAGGCTCTGCCCCACTCATGAATAATGATAAGTTATCTTAGCGTGGGAAAACACTTATAAAATTCATGATTGTTTGCTGGATGATGTTATTCCATCCACTAGATGGCAACAAGATTCCAAGCATTATTCAGGTTTAAAAATGTAACCTCTGATGATCACAGACCATTATGAACTACAGACACAACGAAATGTCCTGCTTTTATCATAATCAGAAGTGACACATTTTATTTTTGTCTGCAGGATCACTTGCACTAGACCTTTAAACATATCTCTTTTGATATTTTAGGCCTTATTTTTGCATGTGTAGGTCCTGATCCTTTTTAGTTTTTTAAAACCTTATCAGAAGAGCTATGAGTTCACTTCATTGAGGACCCCTCAACACATATCCAAATTGTAATTTTGTAATTTTGAATTCCCTATGTTATTTTTGGAACTTGTTTTCATTTTTACTTTTTTTTTTTTTTTTTTATTTGGGAAATGTATTTTGGTAGTTTCCCTTTTGATATTTTAGGACCAGTCCCTCTTGAGTTTTTTAAACCCATATCAGAATATATTGGGGTTCATTTCATTGAGGTCCTCTCAATATGTATCCAAATTTAAAAGTAAAAACTCAAAGGCACCTTTCACTAGATTTTGACAAACTTGCACAGAAGCAGACTGAAGAGTGCATTCACTATATTCTCAAACTATTTATACTTTTGTTTCTACTTTTAAGCAGCTAATTCATGTAAGGTTAGCAACATGACCTGATGTGTGATTAAGGCTCCACAGTTCAAAGCATCTGCACTGCCAGTGTTTTTACACAATACCTTAGTCATATTTCTTGGTTTTTACTTGTGATTATACCTGTTACATGTATTTTTATTCTCATACTGTTGAATGTTCATTGATTTTATTGCTCTTGTTTTTCATTCTTCTATGTATTGACCTGTTTCTGCTGTGCTGTTTTGTTTTACCATCAGCTGTATTATGGTTGTCTGTTGCTGCTAACAGCATGGCTAGTGCTAAATACATTTCACTGTATCATGATGACGCAATAAAAATAAATTTAATTTGTTAGACAAAAAATTGTAAGGATCTGTTCCAAACATGGCAATTTTTATTCTAAATTCCCATGCTATGGGAGGTACAAAGTTATCATGATATCACAAATCAACAAAATAATTTCCGAATTTTCCCATTGGTAGATAATGCTTGGAAGCACATTCACATACAATTTCCTAGTGCTCTTATTACCCATATTCTTCACATCCATCAACTCAGCAGAGATGTCCTTCTGAGTTTCCTGGTTCTTCCATGATTTCTCCAAAATGAAAGGAAAACAGCTTTACACTTGCTGAGTTGCAAACTTGATAAATTATTGATGTTTTTTTCCTGGGTGTGTATGCCTTGTTCAGCGTTTCTTGCAAAAATATATTGCTTATTTTATTTTTACCTTTATTTCTTATAAGCTGCCACTGCTCTCAAAATTAGCATTCACAAAGTCTTGAATAAGTCTTAGGACTTAATCTTACTTTATAATCGTATCACTTTGAATTTGATTTTGTGGTAACATGTTGTTGACCAATGATTTTGTGAAAAACAACCATTGGCTGTCATACCACATCTGCTATGAAAAGAGCAAAGGTTATACCTAGTGTTTTGGTTAAGTTTCCGTTATGCTTAGTTTTTGCCTGCTACACTTAGTGTTCTGGATTTCTTACTGTGTTGATAGTCTTTTAATATTATTTTAAATAGTGTGTTTAGACAGACGTGTTTGTTGCATTCCTAAGGAACAACCTGAGTTTAAGTGATATTAAACCAAAATTTGTCCTAAATAGTGAAAGAAAAAACTGGGCAGGATGTAAGTGTTCACAGTAATTACATTGAATAAAATATGCACATTTCTAGTTTAATAACTATAGTCTTAACTTGAACATTTTCTTGTAAAAAGAATGATTTTTTAATAATGGTATTCTGCTTTACAAGGATTTTCAGGGTCACTTTACACTAGTAGATAAAATGGGGTTATTGTATGTCCAATTTAATGTGGTTTGTTCATCTTAATGTGTAAAGATAGAAGAAAGCATAACAAGTTTAAAAAACAGATAAATTAGAATATATTCTGATAATAAATGGACAATGCATTGTTAAAACTATTTTTCTGAATTATTTGGTATTGCTGACCTTTGACAAATAAGTGTGTCTTCTTTTAGTCACAGTTGTGATGGGCTTGATGGTAATAGTGAAGAAGAGGATAATGTAGAGGGGTCACTGCCATTCGATGCTTCACCATCTCCCAAATCTACACCTGTTCAGCAGACAAGCAGTGGGGATGAGTTGGACTACTTTGAAATATCCCCAGAGTATAGTGGAAATAGAAACAGGTCGATTTCTTCAGCCAACAAAGCTTTTGCAAAGGTATTTTCTTTTCTGCTGCAATGTTTCCTTATATAATGAAATATTTTCTGATCCATTTAGTATTTAGTAGAATTCTCAACTGACTCTTGCCAACTGTGTAGAAACTGTGAATGCACTCTGGCTAGCACATTGTGCAAGTTTTGTAGGTCTTCCTATTGGTACTGTATTGGTTCAATACATTGAATGCACAAAACCAAAAAGGTGGTGTTCTATGTTCACTGGAAGGTTTTGTAGTTTTGTTACAATTTACTCTGCACTGGCTCTGCAGTTGGCATTGTTGCCTCATACCTGTAGTGTTTTTTTCCTGAAAATTCCAGTTTCCAAAATTCCAAAAAAATTCAGAAAATGCCTATATGACATGAACTTGAAAAAAGTCACCAGAGATTTCCTAAGTAAAAGCCTGAAAATCCTACTGGAGTTACTAGATACTACTGAGTATCCAGTATATACTCAATGTATTTCTACAGTCTTTTAATTGTATAGGCACACTATTGGAACCAAAAATAAAATCATCGGGATGGATGGTAATGCATCTGACAGTATACACTTTGCATCTAAGACACTCTATAGGTGATATTACCAAGTTCTGATAGATTGGTACACGGTTATACTTCACAGCTGTGTTGGCATCTGTGAGGAACTCTGCTGTTGTGATTCTTTTGTTGTTAGAAATTTCCAGTAGTCTGCATACTAAAGTAGAGACTAGCATGTTTGCCTAAAAGGTAATATCAATGGAAAATGTATGTTTTTTTGTAAGTGCAACTGCAAAAATGGCAAATAAACCCATTATTTTAGAGGATGTATAGAAAGAAACAGCTTTTCTCAATTGTTTTTCTCTTTTATTCTTTGTATTGATGTTTATTTAATTTAATTGAATTTATAATTATTTGTTATATTTTAGCAGAGGTTCCTCCCAAGGCTAGAGTTAAAATTTAATTTTTATGTCTGTCTTGTTCATTTATGTTTCCTTTATGTATGTTAATATTGTTGGTCATTTAGTTTCTGTGTATCCTCTTTTATATTTCTTGAGTTTTATGGGTAGTCCCCCAGGAAGAGGGGCCACCTGCCCATAACCACAAAAGACTACCCTCAGCTCTATAAAGTGGAGGAAAACCCACAGTCCCTTGAGGTTCATTGAATATGTTTGTGGTATGTTGAGCATTGCTGAATTTGTGATTTTTTTTGGTGCTTTTGTGAATTTTTGGATTTTGACCCCTTTTGCTCTGTCCTTTTGACTGTTCTTGGGATTTGTTATTCTGGACTTCTTTGCCTCTGGATTGCCATGTTGCCTCAGGCAATTTGTTTACCTTGTGCTCCTCAGAGTTTATTTTCGTGCCTCAGAGCATTTTTATGAATATAAATATTTTTATTTGTTAGATTCTATGTTTGCACTTTTTATAACTAGCTGTGGTTAGAATAGTCCCCCTCTAATGGGTGTTTTGATTCATTGTTCAGACCTTTTGCTTGGGAACTCTGTAGTTCACAACACTAACTGGCAAGTTTCATATTAAAAAGCAGTGAATCTTTGTGATTGTGTTTCTTTACGTTCCATTTTCGTATGAGAAATACAGTTTATAAAATTATTATTAATAGCTTGTTCTCCAATAAGTGGGAATTTTAGGATGAGTAAAAGCAAAAGCACAAAAAGTACAATTATTGGAATGTTACGTAAGAAAACTGATTGTCTCATCAAACAGTAAACATTAGAAGAAAAAAATTACACGAAAATAGTTTACAGCAATGCTTTGGCCTAAAAACTAAGTGCATAGGTAACAGACAGGAAATCAAAGAAGGTGACATCTCCCACATTTCCCTTTGCAGAATTAGTGCTCTTACTGTAGCAAATGAATCACAAAATATTGTGTTAATATATTTTTATTACTCAATGGAGTGTTTTATTATGTCAAAATAAATAAAATGTTCATGATAGGGTCTTCAAAAGACTACAGACAAAAACATTGGCTACATTATGGTTAACTGATAATGATTAAAGAGGATTTTCAATTTAATTAATTTTTTTTATATAATGATTTAGCTGAGTACATGCTCAGTGCAATTTATAAATTAGAATATGTATCTGCATACATAAACACATATCAGTGTTTAAATAAAATCATGCCAGTATAAAGTCCATTTAGCCTAAGAAATGAGATGTGTCCTGATGACAACAAAAGAGCAAGAATAAAACACTTTAGTGTCCTCTGTCTTTTATAGTAAGCAAAGTCACTTCCATCCTCCGTACCCAGTCATTCTTCAACATCACAAATACACACAGCAATCCTAAACTGTGTAAAATAAAGTAAGAAGTCCAGTGTTGCATCAATAACCTCAGGGTGTATAAATTCTGCAACCTGTTCTTAAAAAGCATTGAAAGATAAAGCGTGCCACTCTCATTTTTTACTGTATTTTTTATAGTATAAGTCATTTCTAAAATTACAAAGATTAGCCTACAACATTGTGGCTTTAAAATGGTTTTCAGCACTTTTCCGTGTTTCTCTTACTGTTTCTTCTTTTTAATTAGAATTTGTTTTTCCTATTCTTAAATCACCTTCCAAATCTTTGTTTTTCTGAAAGATTTGATTTACTAATAAAGTATATTGGTGACAAACTCTGCTCTTTTTATTGGGAGTTATAATTTATTCAGATTGATTAGTGGCTTCCTGTGTGCTTGAACTGCTTTTTAAAACATATTGTAACAATGCTCTATTGAAAAGATGCCATGGAGAATGAAGATGCATGTATTTTTAATCTTTCATAGTTATTTGCCTATGCTTCTTTTTACTATTAAGTTGTATTTCTTTTATTTGTCATTCAGTGAGTTCCAAAATAGTGCATATACATTTTCATATAAACATTGTAATAATAATAAACGCATGTCAATAAATGATTTGATATTTAATACAATTGGCTTTTCTCTTTGGTAGGAACTTATGGAATCTGGACTTCGGCTGAGATCTTATTCATATTCTTCTCCTAAAGTATCTATGACCATGCCAAGCTTCATTCGGGACTCTGGAGCTGCGAGCCACACAGAAGGTATGTGCTGCAGTTCCTTTAAAAAAACAAACAAAAAAGCCCACTAATATTTCAGAGGTTCATACACACGCAACGTGTTAAATATTCCAGATTGTATGAGGTGGGAAATTCATTCATATGTCCGGACTAGCTTAAAATAATTCATCAAAGTTAAATTCTGTTTAAATTGCTTAACTTTTCCTGTTTTGTTATATAAAAAATAGAAAAAGAATATATTTTTATCATGTCATTGGCACTTGAATGTTGGCATCAATGATGCTCCATTAGCACAATTAAAACAACTGTTGATGTTCTTTTGGTAAAAAAATATTTGTTTTAGTTTCATAAAACAAATTAAGGTATAGAATAACATAGCTATACGTTATTTGAAAAGATATTATTTGGTATCTAAATGATCAGTATTGACAGATAATATTGCATGTTTCACTTAAGATGTAATTTCTTTATCATAACAGATTTATATGTCAGGTTGCTTTTTTGCATAACCTTTATAAAATTATTTTTATCCTTTTTAATTTTGTTTTAAATATTCTGTTATAACTTAACTGAATTGACCATTTAACTCAGCTGTCTCTTAATCTTCTTAACTATATTTGTTAATATAGCTGAGAACTTGTTTAATGTATTATAGATATATTAATTATGCATTATGATGACTTCACTGGCATTTAATGCAATATTTATATTTAATTTTATCAGTTGTATATATCACAGTCTGATTTTTGCATTGGTTATTCATATAGAACTGTAACTATGAGGAATTTTGTTTTATTTATATCTACTTTACTTATTTGTCATTATTACATAAGTAGTATTCAGTATTGTTCACTTTAAAGATAGATAGATAGATAGATAGATAGATAGATAGATAGATAGATAGATAGATAGATAGATAGATAGATAGATAGATAGATAGATAGATAGATAGATACATTATTAATCCCAAGGAGAAATTCACTATGTAAGGTTCATTTCACTTAATATAGTGGAATGTGTCTTTTTAGGAGTAGATTTTATTTAAACATATTGGTTGTTACAGTTTAAGCCTTTTTCCACTATTGATCAGCACAAGATTGGATTTCTTTTTTCAAGTATGAGTGACCATGTATTTAGGCAGTTTTTTTATATCCTCCTTATGGCCACAACACAAGAAAATATCTCATTAATTCATAATATGTATTATCCTGATATGTGTGTATCACAGCAACATAAACTGAGAAAAGCAAGTATCAGTCAAGGAAACTTGTGTAAAAATCTCTTTTCATTTACAAGTTTCTAAATAGACACAAAATATATTCAATTAGACACCAGAAGTGTTCTGCTCATTTTAAAAAAGGTGGTTTAGAACAGGCTGACTGGCTTGCAACATAAGCTGCGAAAATTATATTTGTGTAATGAACTATTGTGCACTAAACACATTAAGAGTGCCAAATAATGTAACAACAAATGCAGGAAAATGTCAAAGTGAAAGTGTCCTTGCATAGTTCAGATAAAATGACTTCATCACTATTTATGTGTAAGTATGTAGCATTTTATCTACCCCCACCATCTGGTTTTAGCTTTTGGGACCACAAATACAGTATATTGCCCAGGTATGTTGGTGAACCTTTTATTAACTCAAAATCTAGTGGGAATTCAGGCTGAGATACAACTGAGATAAATGTTATAACCTAGACACCATACCATATTATTTAGATTATTGTATTGATTTGTTCATTCTGTATTTTTTGGAACATAATTATTATTATTGTATGCTCAGGTGGGGCTAGGGTCTTCTCATGATTTTGTATGATTTAAATCAAAAATACAGTATATCCATCCTGAATGGGTCATTGGCACACTGCTAGATAGCCCACTCAAGCACAGACCCTCTTTCGCAGAGGAAGTTTAGAGTCATCTGTTAACCTAAAGTGCATTTTGTTGGGATGTGCAAGGAAACTGGAGTACCAGCTCATAGAGACACAGGGTGGATGTGGAATCATAAATAAACATTAAAAAAGTTAAATATTGAAATGTGCAGAAGTGTGTATAATCAATATGATTTAATTTATAAACCCTCATACAGTAGGCAGGAGCCACTTTTGGATGGGGCACTAGTCCATTACAAGGCACATTCTCAAAATTCACTGACCAGTGCCGGGCCAGTTATTCTAACACATACAATCTTGGAGTCTGCATAGAAATCCAGAGTATCTGCAAAAAAACCATGAAGACAAAGCAAACATGAAATTTTTACACTGCCATTGACCAAGCTGTATCTTGAGTCTAGTTCTCTAAATGACAGCGAGACAGTAAATGTTGCACTATGTAATTTCTAATAACACAAAATTAATTGAGCCATTTAATTCAGTCAAAAGTGATGCATTCTTCAATAGCTATGAGAACATCCATATATTTTCAGAAATTATTAATCAATATCTTATATGTGTCTGGGGAATTTTTGCCCATTCTTCCTTATATTTCATTCTTCAGATGTCTCACATAAGATATAACATGAACAGTCCATGTTAAAATTGTTGCTACAACATTTCTGTTGGCTTGAGATTGGGACTTTGGGTTGACCATCCCCAAACATGTTTTTTTTTCTTTTAAAACAAGACAAGTACCTCCATAATAGCTGAAGAGTGATATTCGGCTTCTGTTCAACTCAAAGTGGTATTTTGCAGAAGGCAATGTATTTGGCAATGTAATTACTATAAAATTAGTACAAAATAATTTATCCACTACACCTGTATTACTTATATGCTGCTCTACAGAGTCTTCAGCAGACATTTTTTTTCACTTAAAAAAAAATCTCTTCTCCGGGAGATAAAAAGGTAAATTTGACATTTTTCAAGTCCAAATTATTTCTTTATAAACATAATATACACTGTATTAATTTGCCACTTAATATCGAGCTCAAAAGTGAACCATATCTTTTAAATTGCAAAAAAATAGCTAGCCCACTCTTTCATTCTATAATGGAGCTTACATGTACCAGGGTCCCACTATGAAAAAAGCCTTAAAACTTACCAAATATATTCCATAATTGTGATGAAATAACTTTGACTTGAAAATACCAAACTTATCCTTTAACAATGCTCCAGTTTGAAAGTGGAAAACAAATGGGCAAACACAAAGTTCAAAGATAACAATAGAATAACCTTTGCTGTACAGACATTGAACTTCTGTCAAGTCTTTCAGGTGGTTGAACTTCTCCACTTTCCCAGTCATCAAAATTCTGCATTGAAAGGCTCTAACTTTTATCTTCATTTTCTCTCTCACATTTAGTTTTCATCCGTCCATTCTTTTCACCAGTAGCATATTTACAAATCACTTCTGGAGTCCACACTCAAAGATGTAATAGCGCTAAGGTGGCCTTATACCTTGACTTTAGGCCATTTTTTAGACAATCCTTGAAATCCCTTCCAGGAGTCTGTCTCTCCAGTGCTCTCTCTAGGGTATCTAAAGCATTTTTGAACTCCTGTACCCTCAGTGCTTAACTTAGGGGTGGAGTCTCAAAAGCAGCTCACCAACTGTCATTCTTCAGCAAATTTATATGGTACAGTATCACTTTCAGGCCTCCGCCTCAGCATAAAAAATGTCAGCAGGTGTAGCGCCTTCCTGCTGTTCAATATACAAAAATGCTGTTTCGATGGTATGTATGAGAAACCTTGTGTGAATTTTCTGTGCAGTCCTCATTGTATAGACACACATATCCTAATTGGAATAAAAAGTAGAGTGTGCGTACAAAGTCACCGCTTGTAACACACTGGCAATAGCTATGGGTGCAGTTGGGGAGAGGTGAGTGAGTCATGCCCATATTCCCAGAGTCACCAGCTCCTCCACCTCTCCAACAGTACAAGTTAAAAGTATAGTATTTATGCACTTGGTGCAATATTCACAACAAAGCTTTAATGAATTATAGGAAAAGTAATGAACTGTATGACACAGGTTTTCCTCACATAATACAGACCCTCTATTAATCGGGGTGTGGAAAATCAGGTACTGCAGTATATACTGTATTTTTAATAGACATTTACCAATCTATACATTTCCAAACCGCTTATTTCAATTCAGATTTGTGGAACTGGGGCCTTTTCCAGCAGCATCTGGTGCAAGGCAATAGTTTATCCAGAGTATAATGATAAATTATACAGGAAATCCACAACCTTAATGAAATACTGTACTGTATATGCAGTTCACCTCAATAGTGGAAAAAGGGCTGATTATAGTATGCAATGCAAATGCATTGAATGGTGTACAGAGTTTCGTCTGCTGTGATTTAAAGATTAGTATAATGGATGGTTAACACTTGAGTTTAGGTACTGCAAAAATGCATCTATTACTCATTTACTCCTATGTAACAGAACCTTAATAAAGGCTTCTTTTGGTCATCATAACATTTATAAAACATCAGTAGATTAGTTATTCATCTCTGTGCAGTGAAGTATATTGGCATGATGGTAAAATTGCTTGTTAATATGAAGGATCCACAGATCTTATACTAAATATGTAATATCAAAAGAAATGTGTTTCAGTTAAGCCACCCCAGACCACTCCAAAGTGAAGTCTTCTTAGTGCACCAAAATGTAGTGATGAATAAACACTTTACTGATGCTTTGTAAGTGTTATGAAGACTCAAACAAGTGTTTCTTAAGGCCTTGTTACCTAAGAGTAAATGATTAATTTTTATGGTACCTAAACTAAAGTGTTACCTAATGGATTACAGAAACAGGAAATTACTTTCACTGTTTGGTTACAAATGATGCTACTATTAAGATCAAAACATTAATGCATGATATATGAAATTTGGTTTAATTCAGTGTGGTGTATAGAGTAAAATCTTTCACCAGTAAGGAATTTATCCCTGCTCTGTAGATGGAGTATTCAACCACAGTGGGAGATCCCTTCTGCAGGCTCTTTCTTTGTCTAAATCAGTGTCTCTCCTTCACCCTGGTAGTAAGTAAATTACAACTTGTTGGACACTGTCTTTGGCAGTCTCTAAAGGCATGGACTTTGGATAACTTGGTGTAAGGAGAAACGTTCCTTTGGTCATGTAACCAGTGTTGCTTGCTTTGATGTTAAAAGGTCACTAATGCAAAATGTCATATTTCTGTTGTGGCATCTCTGTTGCAGTGGGAAAGGATAAACGTTTCTGTGTTCTAGACAGAAGGTGGAAAATGCATGACAAAACAGAAGCTGACCAAAGAGATTTTATTTTAAATTTAATAGTTAAAAATAATATATGTTACCTATAGAAAAAATAAGGTCATGCATGTTGCACCTAAAGTCTCTTGTTAACAGAACATGGCTTTTGAGGTGGAGAGGGTTTTTAAGAGGGAATTTGTGTCGCAATATACCTTTTAAAGGTCTTCTTTCAGTGTGCATTTATGTCTTTCTTTCTTGTTATGCTGAGCATTAAAATTTAAATTTATGGAAAATGGCTATACTTTTCCTAAATATTTCTTGACAACATAATTTACTTCAACTCTGTGATCTTATTTTTTTCAAAATGTGACAATGAAATCACAGTTATATTTAAACATTGCAGAGTCACATAACACCAACGTTTTTAGTTAATTTTATAATACTTAATTTTTCCTGGGTGATTTAGCTTTTTTCTTGAATAAAAATAAGCATGTATAGGACATAGATTTTGCATTTTTATTTGTCTTTTGTTTTTGAGGTTGTCAAGAATTGTTAAAGGTTAAGAATAGCTGTTGCGTGATAACATAAAAGTGTTCTTTGCTTTCTAAATGTGTTTCTCTCCATAAGGTTTCTTGTTTTCCAATATGTAACTGTGCAATATGTTAATTTCAGAGCACCGTACTTACAGTTTACCAGAACACCCAAAAGAAAAAAGGTAATAATATTTTTTTATCACATTTTTACATAGTACACTTTTTAGTTACACCATTCGTAAGAATTGTTTTTAACAAATGTATATTTTTTCAATCAAAACTGAAAAGTGTCACGGTCAGGTTGACTATTTTTGAGACTAAAGCCCATATTTATTATGCTTCTTGAAGTAGGAAAACAATCTGAAATGATTGAAAAATCTCATAGTGATGGAAATTTGGCTGTCCTCTTAGGAGTAGGAGTAAAAGAATTTTATCTATTTTTCTAAGTTAGTAAAGTACTTCTAACTTCACCAGAATTTAGGAGAGCCTGTAAATTACCCTAACTCGCTAGTAGTAGCGGATAGAATATGACATTCAATCAGAAATTGGAAAATCTATTTGTAACGTAATATTTTTGGGCATTACATGATCCATCTACATGGAGACTCCATGCACCGTTAGCCAGAACTGAAATGTTTGTAACGTTATGCTTTTTGGCCAATTGGAAAATGCAGCTTTGCAATAGCGATGAGTTGTGTATGTTACAGCCAAGTATTTCTTGAATTTTGCATCACTTTGACTGCCCTTTAAACATGTGAGGTAATACACAGATTCTTACTTTTCTCCACCACTCCACATAATGTAATGTAAAGCTGCGTTCATGCAAATCAACACATACATAAAGGCTATTGCTCCAAGTTTAGATGAACATGTGTATGTAAATAGTCAGCATTATTACCCTGAGGATTAGCTGGTCTGGATGGGAGATTGACAGCAAAACATCACACAGGTATGCTAAGCTCTGCATTCCATGAACCCTTGGAACATTTGCTTTACACCTTACTTTCCTGGATGTTTCAAAAATGCAGGCGGAAACTCCTGGAGCATTAGATAAACAGATCCTCACAGGAGATGAGGCATGGTATGCGACTCAGAAAGACGATCAGAAACAGTTGAAGAATGGATGCAAACAACCATGGCTACTTTCGGTAACTGTTACTTAGGTACAGGTATTTCCCACGGTCATAACAGTAGGAAGGTGATTATTTTGAAAATATGGCTGTGGATCATTCATTGTTAAATAAATATGCCCGTTATCAAGCCTAACTCTCATTTGGTATATGTGTTTCAGTTTGCCCATCTCAGTGTTTGTTTCAGTGTTATTCTTGATGTTGCAAAGTGGCAACAACACAGTGTCCTACATTGTTATGTATTCCTACTCCTTCTACTTTGAATATTATTATTGCCATCATCATTATTATTGTTATTATTACTTTTATCTTTGTGGTGAAGCCTCAGCGTTAGTATTTAAAACAAAAACTACAAAAACATATCATGAGTGTTAATTTGCCACAATGAAAGCCATAAAATTATGACATTATTCATCCTCAGACATGGCCTCCTACTCCTTTTTGGGGCTGTGAGTGGAACTAGGATGCTTCATAACTTCTTCTCGCGTCCTACTTTGAGGTTGGGCAAATTCTTATCCCAGTAAGACTCTTCATGCAATTCCTAGGAGCAACTCTAAGAGGCTTGATAAATACGAGCCTAAATATCTGAAGTTCATTCAGAGCATAAGTAATATTTGCAGACTGGCAACTTAGTTCCTTTTTTTAAAATATTGTGTAACAAAAAATCTATTTTGTAAGCAGATTGTAACTGAAATGAACACTTTCTTTTCTTAAATGCTTAATATGTAAAATTATGATAAAAATTGCATATTAAGTAGAGGTGTCCCTCAAATGCTACTTATTTTTCCTTTTATTTAGTTTGACAGAGGAAAGATAATAAACATAAAAACAAGTGTTTACATATTAAATATTATGCCATGGCCAAACTTAAGTTTTCAGATGTTTAAAGGAAGATGTCTGTATTGGTCAAAACTTCTAGAGCATCCCCATTTTTTCAGTTTTTATTGAAATTTATGCAGTTTAGTTTCTCATTTAATATTAAAGCATAGAATGAATAAACTATTGGATATTTAAAAAAATCATGGAATTTATTTTTTTAACAAAACTTAATCTACATTTTTGACACATCAAAGTAACCACTTTTTCCAGGTCTAACAGCCAAACACACTCACAATATTCTTTCTGCAGTGGAAATCAAATATTGTTTTTTTCCAACACTGTGCAAAATATGTTGCACTTGTAGGTTGCTTTACTTTTACTGTTCTGTTCAGCTCATCCCAAAACTTTCTCAGCTGGTTTTAAGTCTGGAGACTGTGCTGGTGATTTCATGATTTGAAGCTTTGTGTCATTATTTAGGTATATGATGAACCCCTTACCAAATAGGCATTGGCCACAGGGTATTGTATGGCATTGCAAAATGCTGTGCTGTGCAAATCACCCATGTTTGACAGTTGTTGTCACACACTGAGGCCAAGGATATACTTAATGCTACACGACACGTGTGCATGAGGACTCTGCTGCTGTCCAAGCAGTGTACTGTTTATACTTGGACACGTACTTTAAGTAAATATAGAGGATTCCTCCAGGTGGCAGTGTGAGAAATCATCATGGTGAGAAAATGTCTGGTTTCGCTGTTTTGTGACTTGAACGAAAAAAAAGATGTTGGAGATTCTTTACATTCTGATGCTGTTGTGAAGGTGCCAAAACAATGATGAAAGCAGCGACACAGAAGATGGTATGTGAGGTCTTTAAATGTATTGCTTTGTTACGATGGGGAACATGCACCATTTGTTCTGCCTTTGTGAGAAATGGATGATGAACAGAACCATAAATACATTTGCATCTCAGCATTTAAGTCTGACAATTTGCTTCACCGCAACAAACCATTCATCAAACATCGAAGCACGCATTTATCCTGTTGAAGTTGCATTGTGGCTTGCTATCACAAGTTGATAGTAAAAACGATGCTGATGTCACATAACAAACCTTAAACACAAATGTCACCCATAGTTTTGCTGGTACTGTAACTCGTGCATGTGTCACATTAATTTCTGATGATATGCTCAGAAGATGTGTCAAAAGAACGCTGGGAACACGTTGCAACCATGATGCATACACATAAACGTTCTGAGCGTGAAGTATAAACCATCTTTTCACTTACTCAGTGGTGTACAAAAACCCTAAAACCCTGTGAGATGAACCAAAGATTTCAAATTTTGATCCATTAAGTAGATTACCTTCTTTAGTAGTCAAGGGGCAGTGGTTCCTGACCCGAGCAAGCCTCTTTTTCTTACTTTTTAAACGCCACTCAACCTGTCAAACCTTTAACTAAAAGTCTTCTCTAAACACTTGAAAATGAGACTTGCTTTCCAATATTAAACTGTGTCTAAAACTGTTTTCTTGTGAGGCATCTATCACACAAGATTGTCAAAGACAGATAATAGAATTTTTGAAAAGTATTTGCAATATCTTGTCTCGTGTATCTTGAGCACCTTTTCTCTGTATTCGTGTGTGTGTGTGAACATCTCATTATTGGCGCCCCCTCTCTCGAGTTCTCGTAAAACCTGCTTCTCAGACTGTCATTATTTTTGAGGCACCTTTCTCACCTCCTGTCTGATTTCATACTTTCTGTCTTTTAAGGTGACTCTTCCAGCAGGCCTCTTATGCTTTTACGAATATGTCTTCAACAGTGTTCCTTTTCTCGCGCACATTCCCATAAACCTTACTTCTCAGATTATTATCAAGGTTTTATACTGTACGTCTTTGAAACTGAGTTTCTCAGTGTGTCTCCTATGCCTTTACTCCTCCTCATGCATATCACACTCGCACTTTCTCTTTTGTTGAGTTACCATATGTATATAGTGAATGCTGACATGGATGGACCGTTGTTCGGACTGTGTGATGCCTTTCCCAGCTGAGAGGCCATAATAGATTTGCAACACAGTGGGAGAAGCAGGGATGGCTAGCTGTTCATACCACAGTTGGAGCATTCGGGCTTAAATGGATGAACTGGGACAATTTAACTCCCAACATCAGAGGTGGCACTGCTTCTTTTGTCCAGTCCCAATATGAACACCTGCAGGGTATCATGGGACCTGCAGTCTCAAAAGGCAGCCCTGATGGCGTCCCTGGGTGTTGCCAGAGGTGCTATAGTAAGAAATGTTCCCTTTTTATGAGAAGATTCCACCTAACCCAGAAGTGCTTCCTATGCCCTGGCACTGTAAATACTCCTGGTTTTGGCATGAAAGAAGCAATTTCTACTGCATCAGGGAGTTGGAGTCGGGAGGAAGGGGATAAAGAATGCCTGGAAGAGAGTGGAGAAAGTTAATTATTTGAATTGTGCTTGTGACTATTTGTGTTTTGGAGGAAAAACCTGAAAAGGTACTTTTGTATAATAGAAATATGTTATTTGAACCCTTGACTGTGTCTATACACTCGTGCCTGGAGTCTGAGGTGCCCCTTTTTGGCCATTTTATATATATATATATATATATATATATATATATATATATATATATATATATATATATATATATATGTATGCATATATTTTATGTATTGTAATCCCTGTTATTTAATAAGCCTTTGGTAAACTAAACTCTTTTTTTAACCTCTGGCACTTTACTGCTTACCTTTGTGCCATCATAGGTTATTCATCGGACTTGAACTGTAAAAATGGGGGTGTTCTAAAACCTGACTGGTAGTGTGTGTGTATGTATATATATAAAACAAAGATATAATATTTTGTATGTAATATTAATTGAGTCATTGCTCAGCATAACATCAGGCGTGTTGCATGTCTACTGAAAAGCATAACATACAGCATATATTTTGAAAGTTTTATGATGAGCAACTGTCATTAGCAGGTGTGTGTACTTTATATACAAGAAACTGTGATAGGCGTTTCTTCAGCAAACAGTGTTACACACCTGTTTCAGACTTACTGTTTGAAGGTCTTGTCTGCGTCTATAAATTACTTGTTATCATTTGTGCTTCTTATCAAGAGGCTTAGCTCCTTTTTGTTCTTGTCAGCTTAACTTGGGTCTTTCTTGAATAACTCAGTCTTTGTATAGGTTATGTGATTTTGATTTCCTGCAGTATATTGTTTTATTATTGCTGCAAAGTTTTGCAGAGTACAAGCAAGTTGTTTTAGGAATATTAGTGAGTGATCTAAGCCAAGATATTAGTAGCTTAATAGTAATTGATAATTCTTTTCAAAAAGTTTTTTTTGTGTTTTTTTTTCATTTAAAAGATGACTAATATTTAGTGTTAAGCACATTTACATATGAAAAGCATTTTATTATATATTGTATTATTATATTATATATAGGTATTATATCATAAGTAACAAATCCACTTTCAATTTTGGCATGCATATAAGCATATGTAATTTTTAATGGTAGTAAGCAATACATAATTTTTAACGGTAAAGATTTATTTACTGTATTACAGTAAATTGGGAAAATTCTTTACTTTTTGTATGTCTCCAAAATATAGATTTTTAAACCTAAAGAAAAATCCACTCATCCTTCCAGCATTGATTGAATCCAGTCATTTTTTAACCTGTTGAATTAATTTAAGAGTTAAATTAGTTACACTAGTTTATTGTATATCATATTCAGTTTTAAGTTTTCAGTTAACTTAACACACAATTCTTTGGGACATGGAAGGATAATCAGAGTATTATTTTGGAAGACCGACTGGATTACATTGACAATGTTCAGATTACTCAACAAATAAGAAACATTTTGGAATTTAAAGTCTCCTGAAAATATGATTCCCCAGCACTAACCACTGCACCACTATGTTACCTTGGTAAAAACTCTTACAGATATATGTGATCCCATTTATCTTCAGCTCAAGTCACATCATTCACCTTACACATTCAAGAGTTCTTAGCTGATGGTTCTCATAGTCCTGGCTAAGAAAAACGTAGAGAAGAAGGTATGACAGAGGAAATTAATTTGGTATTGATAAGCTGAGTACTAGCCCACAGAAACGCTGTGTATGTGTGTTTGGCCAGTAGAATTTAGTGTAAGTGATGTACTTTCAAGCCTGTCTTGTTTTATATATATATTGTGAAGCCCGACACAGACAGGCAGGACACTGGTTTGGCACCCAGCACATGGTTTATTTACAGTTCTGTACACACAGTAAACCAGCACCAAGACACAACACAGTCCCTTCTCTGCTGCCAGTCCATCCGCCTCCACTCCTCCTCAGGCTTTGTCCTCTTCCTCCTAACTCTGGCCTAAGAATGGTGGGGACTGGCACCTATTTAAAGGGCACCCGTAAGGACTCCAGATGCCCAACGAGCCTCTTCCGGCCGCACATCCAGGTGTGGCAGAAGTGCAGCCAAATAGAGGGTTGAGCTTCTATGCTCATGACCCATGACCCAGCTACAAGCCAAGGGGGCTGCCCTCTGTTGGTCCGGGGGAGAAACATTCTTAAAAATAAACTCTTCCCTGGTCCTTCCATGCTCTGGGGGTAGCAGCCGGGTAAGGACTCCGGCTGTCCTCCACAATATATATGTGTGTGTGTGTGTGTGTGTGTGTGTGTGTGTGTGTGTGTGTGTGTGTGTGCGTGTGTGCGTGCGGGTGTGTGTGTGTAAATAGGTTGCTGGATGTTGATATTGAAAGTAGCTTTTGGTATCTAAAATACCTAAATAAATAATAATCCATATACCCCTTTTTCAAACATGCCAGTTCTATTATGTGGGAAGCCAGATCCAGTCTCAGCAGCATCAGGTGGGTTCAAGTCCTAGTTGTGTTTCCAGTCCATCACAAGGCAGACACAGTCTGGGCTAATTCAATTTGCCAGTCAACCTAACATCACATCATTGAGATGCAGGAGGAAGCTGGAGTACATGGAGTAAACTGACCTATTCAAGGGAGGGCATGTAAAGATGCAATTTTAACCTAGGAAGCTGGAAAGTGCTAAAGGACAAGATCACTTGTCACTGACTTGGACACAAACTTGTCACTGACTTCGACACAAACTAACAATTATGACAGTTATTTTAATTTAATAAAATAATAATAATTCTTTGCATTTATATAGCGCTTTTCTCACTACTCAAACTACTCAAATAAATATATTAATCTATCTATCTATCTATCTATCTATCTATCTATCTATCTATCTATCTATCTATCTATCTATCTATCTATCTATCTATCTATCTATCTATCTATCTATCTATCTATCTGTAAAGAGCAGATATTAAAGCTTCAGATGCATAAAGAATACCTCAATGTAGACATTTTGTTTGCTTAAAATTGTTAATGAGGTGCTTTATTTTCCATTATTAAAATTGCAATAGGAATCAAACAAAGTATGTTAAAAACTGTTAAAATATGTTTTAAGTTATTTCACTTTAAAGGTTTTTTCTAGCTGGTTCTTGCAAAAAGGTGTTTAATCTTAAAACAGATAAACATATTATTTGTAGAATATGAAAATGGATAAAACATACTTTTTATTAAAATATTTGTAGTCACATCAAAAATCATGGTACTAAGCCTATTTAAAATGTTTTGCCTTGACCCAGTCTTGTTTTTGGCAATCAAATATTAGCAAATGTGTTGTTTTCTGTAGGGAATTAAATTACCGTAAGCGAACGCAGTCAGCCGAGGAGGAATGCAGGCCTGAGCTAACAGAGTCTCTGCGCCACCTCACTCTTTTGGAATTCCTCAAGGAGTACGTAGGCATCTTCTTTGGTGAAAGCAGGCATGTCTAGAAATAGCAAGCGTTGAGCCATTAACTTCATTAATGCACTTGATTGGTTATTTATTTTTGTAGTTTAGCTAAACATTCCTGTTGCGACACTGCATCTAAAAAGGCTGCTGTTGCCTGTTATTGTGAGAAGACCCCTGTTGTTTCCAGTTTGACCAAACCATGCAGTGCTTCATACTGCATGCTTTTTTGTCTTGATTAGGATTTATGCTAAGAAATTAATTTGATAATAAATGCTTCATTTTTCAAATACTTTAAAGTGCTGATTTGAAAATTATGTCATGCAAGAAAACAAAACCAAAAAAAAAAAACTTCTGGATATAGAGTAAAATGTTTTTAAATTCCTAATCTGATAGATTTTGATTTCTCAATAACTTTTTTGTTGTTATTCATTCATTTTTTTATATGAATGGACTTTTGAGGTCTACACCATAATGGTATTTATTAATTTTCTTCTAAGCGAACCAGCCCAAAGTTATCATACTTTTAAATGATAAATAAAATAATTTGTAAAATGCAGAATTAGAATACCAAAGGTAATCAATATGAATAAGTATTCTCAAATTATTCTCAATTCTAAAAATAACATCTATTGAATTGAACTGTAAAAGGCATTAATTACGAAGAGCAAATGAAAGCTTATATTTAAAGTATATTTGTATCAAATTTAAAAGGCTATTCCATTACCACCATTTTTAGGGTCTCATTTGGCTAAACACAGGGGTTTACGTGCTAATGCTGCTGTCACGTAATGCATTTTGATGAGCACTGCACTTAAGGTGTCTGCCTCACTGCTGTTACACATTGACTTCAAAAGTTCCACGCTAGCACATCACTACAATTCTATATATGCCAGTATTAAAATGTTTCACTTGGAAAGTTTAAAGCTGTACAAAAATCTGTATGTTCACTAAAGTACATTTCCAGCAGAATAAATGGTAATATTCAGCTGAGAATGCATTATTCATGTGCTTTTGATTCTGCCTTCAAACAATAAACATTAACTTTTATCGCCCCATAACCCCCCCCCCCCCCCCCAAGTCTTTTACTTATCGTCAGTTATTTATTTTTTAGCCTGCTGAATGAATGTACAGAAAAAGTAACTTAATGCACATCTGTACTTGCCAAATTTAGATTTTTATGCTAGAAGTTGCACTTTTATAATTTATTTATTGTAGAATTGAAGAAGAAGAGTGGGATAAGTATATCATCCCATCAAAGACAGAATCTGAGAAGTACAAAGTGAGCCGCACCTTCAGCTTCTTGAAAAACAGGATGTCAGGCAAAAGGGATAAGAAGGTAAATGCTTGCCAAAATATGACTGTCAGATTCTGCTGAACTTTAAATGAGAATCTTTATGGAAAATTGTGCTTGACAAAGAAAAAGATGCAAACAGATGCAAAAATACTGGTTTAACTGTTTGTCTGAAAGAACAATTACCTTACATTTAGTAATCATTAACCACCACCAGCAGCAGTGCAAACAAGGTAACAAATGAGAGTAAAATTTTATTGTCTACTGCTTATCCAGTGAGTAAACTGACCATGATAAAATAAGCACAAAACATCAGCATGTGTCCCACAGTTAATATTTTCCAGTTTAGCTGTAGTGTTTGCATGTCTGTTGTGTTCTTGAAAAAAAATGTAGTTTTTTAAAATTTTACTGTGGTTCTGAAAAATATGATGAGATGAGAAAAGACTTTATAATAGTTATTTTTTCTATATAAGGGAAAGAATAAGGAAAAAGATGGAAAGGACAAATTAATCCATGGCCACCAGTTTGTAAGTGGCTCATTTTCTGGACCTACTCTCTGCTTGGTGTGTGACAAAACCATTGTTGGGAAAGAGCTTTTTCAGTGTTCTAGTAGGTATTTATTTCTTTTCTTCTTGTATTAAAAAGGCCTGATCAGTATTTAATTTTAAAAATGTAGTTTTAAGTTTCTAGTTCATAGTTTTAAGTAAAAAATGTAACACATTTACAATAACAAACAATTATAAAATAATGATTGTTTTTCTTTTGTGTTTCCTTTTTTTTGAGACTGCACGATTAATATCCACAAACACTGCAAAGAAAGTGTTGCACCATGTATTAGGGTAAGTGTATAGGCCTTACTTAAATTATGATCCTAAACAAAAGAATGCATCAAACATGTAGTATTATTATTATTGTTAATTTTAAAATGTTTTCAAATTACTGTACTTCTGTTAAGTGATCATTAGTATTTCTCTGTTATCTATATTTCTTTCATTCATTGAATATATTCCCTGTGGATAAATATGATATAAATATTATATATATATATATATATATATATATATATATATATATATATATATATATATATATATATATATATATATTCACGGCATTCGTAGTCTGAATCACAACTGAATCATACTGCACTCCCTCTCGGGAATCGAACCTCGGACGTCAGCGCTAGAGGCGAAGCCCCTAACGTTGCGCCACGGCGTGTGGTTTGTTTATTTGACAGCATGTAGATCGGGATAATTACATTCACGGCATTCGTAGTCTGAATCACAATCTGATTGTATGGGTGGTTACCTACCAGGTAACGCTTGTGGTTGGTCAGCAAGTCGGCTAACATCCGCCACGATGCCCTCAGTTGTGAGGAGCAGATCATAGAATGGTTGAAATAGTTTACTGTCAAATAATGCAAAGAGTACGTGACACGTGTTTCGCCCTAATTCTGGGCTCATCAGGCGTACACACTCTACTGCACTCCCCTCTCGGGAATCGAACCTCGGACGTCAGCGCTAGAGGCGAAGCCCCTAACCTTGCGCCACGGCATACTCTTTGCATTATTTGACAGTTGACATATTACTTGCTTAGTGAAAACTATATGAAAATGACACAATGTATCTGAGCAAATGGAGAAGATATGTTCAAATTTGTGGCAGGATGCCAAAGCTATTCCTGGAAGCATTTGGTCATTGGCAGGAACCAACCCAGAATGGAATCCCTGCCTATCTTATGCATACAGCATACCCACACATTCATACAAGGATAATTTAGATTAGGCCTTTTGGAAATGGGAGAAAAGTAAGGTAGCTGTAGAAAACCCACAGAGACATAAGGAGAAGTTTAGAATAGGTAGTGAACAGACACAGATTAAGAGCCCAAAAGTCTTCAGCTTTGACACTGTAACACTAACCACTGAGTTGCCATGCCATCTCTTAAATTTCTGAATCTTAATTCAGATTTGTTTTTAGGAAATAATCACTCATTTCACGTTGTCTTTATGATAGGAACAAGTTGATCCCAGGAGGTATAATATTCTCTTCTCTTGATAAGAGAAATTGCTAGTTTTATGGAACATCTAACATACTTTTTAATTGTACCTTTATAGACAAAGCTAATGAACTTTTTATTTTGTTTCTGTTTTCCGTGAGCTATATGATTTGTCTGGTTTAGTGCATGAATAAAAGAAGCCAAAAACATATCACCTGTCAATTCTTAAATAAATGATGATGTTCATTAGACACCTTTAGATACTACTAGCAAAGTTGTGGGTGTTCGCATAAGCCAAGCATAGCAACAGTGCCAAAACATCATGAAAATTGTGCATTTCTACTGGAATATCCTCTTACTGTGAGTCTGGGTAAAATATAAACATTTGTAAGCACTTTCTGTTTCAGTAATCTATAACTTTTAAATTATATTATTTAAAATTCGATTGTGTATTAATTTGTTTTGTTTAGTAAATATTCTAAATACTACTATATTCACATTTCATTAAATTTGTTATTGTATTCTGATTAAACAGAGGCTGAGCACGTCAATCAAAAACAAGCCAGTGACCACTCCACAGTGTAAGTCTTGCTGTGTCATATTTGTCATTTAATGAAAGAATTTTTATTGTAAAATATTTTGTTTTGAAAATATCTATATGTGCTGGTGCTATATTTTATTTTAATGTATTGCCTTGTTAGAGTATTGAAAATATATTTAACATTGTCTTAGTTTACACTAGGTTCACTAAAATGGCACAATATAGCAATATACTTTGTTTTCTAAGTTAAAGTTATTTATGTGTTTTTAAAATGTTTGTGGAAGTGCCATGATTATGAAAAATGAATATAGCAGAATGTGTTGGCTATATAGTCTTCTTACCCATATTTACTGCTTTCAGTTGTATTTCCAGTTACTGTTGTTAGAAGGTTCTAGATTGCATTTCGGATTTTTGCTGTTATATTTTGTATTAGAAAAAGTGAAGTCTCATGTTAAATTAGCATTGAAGATGAATGGTTGAGTTAATCAAGTAATGTGATTGATCACTCACTGAGCAGCACAGATCCGGGAAGAGGAAGGATATGGTCAGCTTTGGAGGACACTGGCAGACCTACGGTGCATAATTGATGATAATTGGCAGACAAATTACTGTTGTAAAAAGAGCACTGGACCCATGTAGGTTAAAGACTGCTGTAGGCTGCTTGTCTGTCATTCATAGTTAACGAAATGTGAATTCTTAAAATTAGTTCTGTCTGTTAGGTACAGATCAACTTCATATTGATCCATCTGTCTACCTTAATAGGACAGCCAGCAAAAACACTCAAAATGTTAATTTCTTAATTTAACAGTAGAAAACTGTTTTTCTATGACCTGTTCAACAGATCAAATCTCATTGTAGTACAGAATAATGGGAGCAGCCACCCATTGCTTCAAAAGGAATGACACTGCTATCTTGGGCTGCATCAGGTGTGGGCAGGAGCAGGAGTATAGGGACCTAATCAATGACTTTGTTAAATGGTGCGACTCAAACCACCTACACCTGAACACCAGCAAAACCAAGGAGCTGGTGTGGATTTTAGGAGGCCCAGACCCCTCATGGACCCGGGATCATCAGAGGTGACTGTGTGCAGATGGTGCAAACAATAAATACTTGGGAGTGCAGCTGGATGATTAAATTAGACTGGACTGCCAATACTGATGCACTGTGTAAGAAAGGACAGAGCCGGTTTATACTTCCTTAGAAGGCTGGCATCCTTCAACATCTGAAATAAGATGCTGTAGATGTTCTATCAGACGTTTGTGGCGAGCGCCCTCTTCTACGCAGTGGTGTGCTGGGGAGGCAGCATTCAGAAGAAAGACGCCTCACGCCTGGACAAACTGGTGAGGAAGGCAGGCTCTATTGTTGGCATGGAGCTAGACAGTTTGACATCTTTGGCAGAGCGAAGGGCGCTCAGCAGGCTCCTATCAATTCTGGAAAATCCACTGCATCCACTAAACAGTGTCATCTCTAGACAGAAGAGCAGCTTCAGCGACAGACTGCTGTCACTGTCCTGCTTCACTGACAGACTAAGAAGATTGTTCCTCCCACATCTATCAAATCAGCCAAGCTACACTTCATTTTCCTTGAATTTAGTTTAGGTTTGACTTGATTGTATGTAATGTTACATGCTTTAAATAAATTTTAAAAAAACTTCATTTTCGTATGCTTCATTGTCTTCCTAACATTCACAATAAATCTATACCATTATATTTACTATATATATTTTTCCAAAAACATTTATTATATACAATTAATTTCATAATGTGATCAATCACATTTACAATTTTAGACAAATGGCTGTTACACCTGCTATTACTCACTGTCACTCTTAAAAAGTTCTCCATTGTAATTCAACATTTTCTTCTTTCATCAGTCTAGACCGTAGGTCAGATAGTGGTATAGCGGGTCCGACGCTCAGAAAAAGTGTCCGTTTAAATAAATAAATGGACGTGCTTATGCTGGGGAGTGGAGCATGTGCGAGCAATCTGCAGAGAAGATAGCTCATCTCCGGGTTGGTGTGAGGTGATCAGCAGTCCATGCGTTGCCATGTCGACATGTGCAGGTAGTTTGATTCCATCATTATCAGCCCAGAGCAATCACATCTGCAACTGCTTCCCAGCATATAAAAGGGGAGCACAAGAGAGAAACGGGAGGGAGAGAGAGAATGAACAGCAGACGAACCAGAAAACTATAGCGGGTGGAGAGACAGGTCAAGGCAGCCATTGTGGGGAAAGGCAGTGCAGTTGTTTGTGCCACATAGGAGCAAAGGTTTGGTGCTCTGCAGGCAGATCATGCATGCCGACCGTCATTGAGGAGCGGGTGCGATGAAGGTGATATCCTCCCCAGGGATGACTGTGGGACCATGAAGGAAGACTGGAGGACAACCGACCCTGAGCGGTCTGGCTGATGCCATTTGAGGCAGCTAAGACAGGGGTTGGGAGGAGAGGACTGGGGCTGCTAGCGTCTCTGCCAGCTGAGTGAGCTATTGTGAGCTGGGGAGAAGAAAAGGGAATTGTGATGGGCTCATCCGAGTCTGGGAGGAACAATGACCCGCTAACTGTGGCGTTGGTTTTAATCTTCTTTTTAAGTCTTGTTTTTATCTCACGGATTTCCACTGTTTTATGGATTATTTATTTATTGATGATATTTTGAGCACTGCACTTTAATGGACACTAACTGTTTTGATTTTTGAATTGTGTATTAAAAGCACTAGATCACATTTTCACCATCACCGTGATTGGTGTGTGTTTGTCCTCATTTAGCCAGGCTTATCCCAGTCATGAGTATTAGCAGTGTTGGGCTGAAGAAGCTCCCAAAATGGAAGAGGGAGCATGGAGCCGACCTGCATGGTCACAGACAGCTAGGATCAGTTTTGAGAAACATCCTGCCACAGTAGAATTCAGCAGGCTATCCCTTGATTATGGCACATGAATGCTCCTGGTTTATGTTGACTAGGCGAGAAAGAATTTCTGTAGGGGTGTTGCTGTCTAGTGTTACAAATTCAATATTATACTGCATGATCTTATAGTTTTTAGCATTCACTGACTTGGTTTAGAAATAATACAATATAAACAACTTTAAATCATTGTAATTTACATATCATAGTACTTAGGAAGTAGTCTTAGGACACTTACAAAATCATCACTGTAGAGTATTTCTTTTTGTTGACATTTTAATCACCCCTCATATACTGGAAATCTTTGCAAATTGAAATAAAAGGAACTTAAATTTGACAAACAACATTAGACTATCCAGTGCATCAAGCTTATTTGGTAAACTAATGGCCAGGTTGTTCCAGTATCTCAGTACTGAAGGTTTCCACCACAGTGACAAGACTTGGTATTCAGTAGTTTAATAATATGTCTTTTATTCAGGATGTGTAATGAATAATCATTTGAATTCTAGTTTGTTTTAACTTAGGTTGCATTTTAAAGTGCTTTCATATTTAAACTCAAAAATGTTTAAAATATATAAACATACCATTTATTTAGCTTCATCAGCAAAGGATGTACCTCTTCCATCTCCTCCAACGAACAGCTGGTCTTCCACTATACCCATAGGAATATCCAAAGATACAAGACGAGAATCCTACTCTCAGAATAATCTACATTCAAAGAATGTGTTTGGCCCCAGTGTTGACCGGTAAGTCAGACCCTTGGTAGGGTTCATAGATCATTGTAAGAGTTCTCTGTGATGTTATTTCCATGAAATATATGCTTAAATTATTATTTTGTCCTCCACAACAGATTTTTGTTAAAGCTATTAAAGAACGGTACTAAGAAAATGTAATTCATCTTTGTATTTTTCAGTCTGTAAACATTAATCTTAGTATAAGCTCTATCCATCCTTTCATTTTCTAAACCAGCTTAATCAAACTTTTTAAATTTGTGAGAACTTGAGATTATATCAGCAGTAACCAGACCTAGATGAAGCACCTGTTCATTTTAAGGCACCCCATGCACACATCAATATTATTAAAACAACATGTTTATTTTTGAGATATTCATAATAACAGACAGTGTTAGGGTACAATATTTAAACCCACTATTTGTGAAGTGGTAGCACTACCCACTGCACCACCTTGCCACCCCACATTAAATGTGTTGGTTAAAGCATGAAGTCTGGATATTAAAGTTCATCTTCAATGAAGGTACAAGCAATTATTATTAAACTTACGCCATACAGTTATACTGCATGTTGGCAGGGCTCACAATATAACTTTTGCTTAGTAGCAACAAAACAAAATGTAATGCTATATACTGTACATTTTTAATTATTTACTTCACATGTATTACAGTTAGTCTCATTCATGACTTAAATTCAAAAATACCTTAAATTAGAATACATTTTATCTCATACTTCCAAGATAAAGGGTCCAGTCAATGGTATTTTAAATTCCATATCCTTAAAAGCGTATATAATGCAGTCATTTTTATTAATTTTCAAAACTGAAAATAAGTTCAAAACAACCTGTAAGATTTAAAGCACCATGTACACTTGGATACCCTATACTTCAGTGTATGTACATTTCATGTTCTTACAAGTATGTTTCTTGGTTTCTTTGTGTTCTGAAAATGTAGAGTTATTATTTGGGAAGTTGCAGTTTATGGATTTACTTTTTCACTTTGTACTTGCTTTTCTTGTGTCATATGATTTTTTTGTCTTAGTATGTGTGATATGTCTTGTCCTCAGGAAATCTAATGACATCATGGATTCTGATGTAGACAATAACAGTGCAAAAAGCTGGTCCCAATCTGAGGAAATGCTTCAAGTATTTGGAACATCTCCCTCCACGGATACATTTCCATTGGAAGGTGAGGAGGCTGTTTGAAGTGTCCAATTAGCCTTTACATATACCTCATGTATTTTTAACACACAGGAACATGAAAGAAGGTGTTACAATTATCAAAAATCAACTGTTAGTTGTATGCCTTTTTTATTGCCATTTAATAAATAAAACTTTGATTGATACTGTATCTATCACGATCAAACAATCCATTACAGCTATTTCCATTTTCCACACTTTTATGTCTGTCTTCTGAGTATGAATTGTTTAATAGCAGTATTTTCCTATGTTTGACTTAAAACAACAATGTTAAAATACAGAGTTTTTCTCTGTGATTTAAAAACTTTCAAGTCTGCATTCCAGAAGGGAAAGCCATGATTTCTAGGTTTCTGACATGACATTCACCTTGAGTAATTGAGAGGTACTTTTCATGAATCACAGAAACCACAGTAAAAACAGATGATAACAACTCATCATATCCCCCAGTGTCAGCTGAGACATGGTAGCTGATCCCAGATGTAGACACAACATGTGCACAGTTCCTTGAAACTGTTTGCATCAGTCTTAAATGAAAGTCCTTGTGAGATAGTAATACATTAAAATAAACATATTGAGATGAAAAGTTTTCTCTCATGTTTATACAGAAGGTTTACTTATAAAGAAAATCCCTGATTACTAAATAATGTAGTGCATGTATGTTTTGTCATAATCTTTTCTTTGATAGTTTTCATAGTTGTGTGAAAATAGTGACAACTATATCAAATTGTAGGGTCAATTTAACAATCTAAAACCAGTGTAAATTGTAATTTGTGTCTATGTAAACAACTCAACCTTCCCAACTCTTTGGAGTTACACTTCAATTTTGACTGCTCAGCCTGAACAAAACCTGAATGTTGTAAAATACTAACTGAGAAAACAACAAGACAAATATTCAAAATGTTCATTCACTTGTTCATTCAACAAGAAAAATCGAAAATGTAATCTTAACAATTTAGCCACATTAGTTTAATGCACACGTGCAATTATTATTAAAATAAGAACCAGAGGAATTTTCTTTAAGCAGAAAATAATTTACTAAACTGTCATACTTCTCATTCAGTTGTTTCAATAGAGACATGACTAAGTTATTCTTACTAAATATGTAGAATTTAAAAACTGATTTTTATTCTTACAATTCCAGTACTTTAGTCCTACCTCAGTCTCTTTACCTGTTGTCAAGGATTCAGGTATATCACTCTTGGACATTTTATAAGTAATTGGATTCAGATATAATGTACCACCCTGGTTAAATATCCTTAAAAATGCCACAGATTCCTCCCTGGGTGGCCTGTTCCAGACTGAATTGCCAGGTTGAGGGCTAGTGTGACTGAAGTGAGCATTCAAGGAAACTTGATAATGGGAATTTCAAGAGCTAATATAATTCCTAAGAATGTATTATCTCTGATTAAGCATGAACAAAGCTGTTAAATATTTCAGTGGGTTTACTTGATATTTTCCGATTTTAACTTGAATAAATTGATCATTAAGTAAGAGATTTGTGCAGTTTTTAAAGGAGTACTGTATTCAAAAATTATGTCTTTTGATCTATTACCTACCTCTGTTGTTCATAGTAATGGCCTAGAAAATATTTTATTCTCATGGAGAATGAAGAATACACAGTTTATGGTACAATGGGTTTCACTAAGGGTTGGCCATGGGGCCAATACTACTGTATATACAACAGCAAAAAATATTAAAACGTCCATGAAAAAAATCTCTAATTACTTATGTCACAATATACTAATATCATTTATCCAGTTCTATACTGTATATATCCAAAATGTGTTTTTATAAGATATTGTTAAATACTGAAATGTGCACAAAAAGAAGCTTGTTCAAACAGTTCAACCAACTCCTCAATTGAAGACAGGACTCTTTACATTACTACAACAACAACAACATTTATTTATATAGTACATTTTCATACAAATGATGTAGCTCAAAGTGCTTTACAAGAAAGAAAAAATAAAAAAATAAAATTTGGCAATACTAATTAACATAGAATAAAGTAAAGTCCCATGGCCAGGGAGGACAGAAAAAAAAAAAAAAACTCCAGAGGCCTGGAGTAAAAAACAAAATCTACAGGGGTTCTGAGGCCACGAGACCGCCCAGCCCCCACTAGCCATTCTACCTAACATAAATGATCTAAATCAGTCCTGATGGTATTCAGGCTTCACGTGGAAGAATTAGACGATGATGGTCATGTGGACCTCTGGCCTTCAATCCATTAGTGTAGGGATTGCAAGGTGCTTTGATCAGGTGGTGGTGGCACAGATTGCCACCACAGAAAACCAGAAAAAGAACAGCAGAGAAAGTAGGGGTTAGCATGGATTTTGGAGCCATGAAAAAAAAATCATTAAATGCATATACAGAATATCGAGGTCATTCAGCCAAACAAAGCTCGCCAGTCCTATCGACTTAAGTATTCTAAAAACACATCATGTTGATTTTTGAAAGTCCTTAAAGTCCTACTGTCTATCACACTACTTGGTATCTTATTTCATATGTCAATGATTCTTTGTGTAAAGAAAAACTTTTTAAATATTTCAGAGAAATTTACCCTTAACAAGATTCCAGCTGTGTCCCCTTGTTCTTGATGAACTCCTTTTAAAGTAACAGTCTTGATCCACTGCACAAATTCTTTAATGATTTTAAGCACGTCAATCATGACTCCTCTTAATCTTCTTTTGTTTAAAGTGAAAAGGCTCAACTCTTTTAATCTCACTTTATAATTTATCCCCTGTAGACCTGAAATCAGCCTAGTCACTTTTATCTGGAATTTCTCCAGCATTTTATGTTATTTTTGTAGCCTGAGACCAAAACTGCACACAGTACTCCAGATGGCCTCACTTGTGCGTTAAAAATGAATGACAGGGAGTCAAATCCTGCTTGAATGCGCTTAATGTTTCTTTAGTACTTGCCTTTTCCTGCCATATTAATTTACCAATTTTTTAGCAAAAAATGTATGTGTTTTTGTTGTTTTGAGAATATGTTTGGACAACTGACATGTGGATTATGCAACATCAATTACTTGACATTTATTCATGGATGGTTTAATATTGGTTGCTCATGTTCAGTATTGGCCTCTCTGCTGATGCCCATTGAAGACTGTTGAATCATAATCTTTGCAATCTCCATTCATCATAAAATTACTTTTGTTTCATCACATCTCACTACATCACTACAACAACATGGGGTAAGTAACAGAAATAAAAAAATATATATAATTGTCATTTTTTTTATTATTTAAACATTTTTGGTTGCTTTACAGACATGATTGATTCTCCTCTAAGAAATGACTTTATGGCAGATTCAGTGGAATATGAGGCAGAGTCATGGAGCTTGGCAGTTGAACCAGAATTCTGCAGCAAGCAGGAAAAATCGATTATTAAAAGACAGGATGTTATTTATGGTGAGATTTTTTTGTATTTTCTGTGTAGGTTGTAATTCACAAATCAGTTTTTTTTTCACCACAATAATAGTAATGATCATATTTAAGATGGAAAACCTTTTTAATGCCAGGAAGTTTACAAGAAAAACTTTTATTTTATAGCACATTTTCATACACATGATATAGCTAAAAGTGCTTTCCAAGATGTCAAACAAATGGTGTGCTGTGGAATCCATCCTCACAGGATGCATTACATCCTGGTACACCAGCTGTTCAGTTCAGGATCGCCTAACTCTACAGTGTGGGGTGAAAACAGCACAGCAGATCACAGGCACTCAGCTCCCTGTGACCTATGACATCCTTACCACATGTTGTCTTAGGAAGGTAAACAGTATCAGGTGGGACTCCAGCTGTCCTGCACTGCCACTTTTCACTCTCTCTCATCTAGGAAGCATATAAAGTCAATCCCTACTTGCACCTCCAAATTCAGGAACAGTTTTTGTCCAACTGCAATTATACTCATTAACAAACCGTAATCTTGTCACCTCCACTGCTACTACTACTACTGTTACCTTGCACATGCACTTGCTGTCACTTTTTGTATTCTAAATTTATTTTTTCTGTGGTGTTTGTTTCCGGTCTGTGGAGGCACATGCAAGTAAGCATTTCATTATAAGTGGTACTTGTACACATGACAATAAAGATTTGAATTGAATTGAAAAAACAAAAAACTAGAAGTCATGTAATGTGACAGACATTAGCTTAAGAGAACTACTGATTCAATAAGATAAATTCAAAATTCATTGAAATTCAGTGGTCACAAAAATTTACTTTGGTTGCCTAAAGAACTGAGAAAAGCATAAGCAAGAGGTCACTTAATGGAGTCAGTGTAGTAAAGAATACATTTAAAAATTAACGCCTGGGAATTCCATATCTATGCCCAAGTCTGAAAATGGATGTAGTCAATAACATCTGAAATATCAGAGTTTATCCTTTCTCATAGAAACCTGGGGATCCTTCCAGCGAGTGGCAGTTAAACATAAGTTATGGACCTGTGTGAGCTATTGGGGATGCAGGTCCTCCGTAGCCTTCAGGCTTTAATTAAAAGCTTGTGTTCAAACAGCATTTGACATAGATCATATATAGAAGATAGGGCTTAGTGGTTTCCATTGTACAGTTTGCATCAGGAAGAAACAGCCCCACTGGCTGCATCTGATTAAATGGAGGCTGATGTTGAAGCTGACAATAAGTACAGGACCTGAGCATGAAACATGAGATGCTAGAAATGCAAACTGATTAAAAGGGTTTGCTGTTTTTAAACATAACATAGAACTTGCCGAAACCTTTTATATCAGTAATGCTGTGCCATGTTTTTCAAATAATGAACTAAAAGTGCCTGTTTTTTATTATGGCAACATAGAATTTAGTCAGAAGCAATATTCACCAGATCAGATGCTGTGAAAGTTTATTGACTTTGAGTTAATTATGCATGAAAAAAATATAGCACAAAATCTTGATGTCAGATTATTAACTGTTTGCCCCATTATATTTAATTCCCTGGGTTTTGTCCGCAGTATGTTATTATTAATTGCCCATTAAATAATTTCTTTGAGGGCATCCTTTGAATGTTGTGGTACATACAGTATTATTTTATCCATTATAGTAGTTGCAAAAGCTAAGCAGCTTTTTCTTTTATAGCTAATTTGTACCATTTGTTAGAGGTGTTTTGCAGAATCTAGTTCTTGGGGACATGTCATGGATATTCCAGACATGAGTTAAAAGGTAATCATAAGTCTATTTAATTACAATGACAATAGTGTTTTACGATTACAGCGTATGCTATAGAGTAATAGAGTTAGTTAAGTAAGGTATGGTTTTATGAGTGAAAGACAGGATTTTGAAGAACAGTGATACATAATGGTACTTGTACTTAACGGCTTTGTTGTATTTATGATTAACTTTTTGTATCATGCACACTGAGAATATCTGTATCTTGCAAAAACAGATCTTAAAAATACAGTGGAACCTCGGTTTGCGAGTAACTTGGTTTACGAGTGTTTTGCAAGACGAGCAAAAATTTTTAATAAATTTTCACTTGATAAACGAGCGAGGTCTTGCAGTATGAGTAGTATGTACTGTATACGCTTTGTCTGCTGAGCGTCATGTGATCACAACTGAGCTGATGGTTCTTCTCTCTCTCTCACTGCGGGATTGTGGGCAATCGTCTCCTATTCTCCGTCTGAGTCGGCGTGCCTCACTCATATAGTCAACATCCATACGAGCATATAGTGTTTACTACAGCATTAGCATTGTGACAGTGTGCACGTGCGTGTGTGCACGCGCACGCTCGTGTGTGTGTGTGTGTGTGTGCTCGCGCGCGCGTGTGTGCCGTGACGTGCCAGTCTTGCACCCTAAAACACGAAGCTGAGTCTCAGTAGCAACACAAGGTTTATTCAGCTTGAAACAGCAACAGCGCGGTTATTTATACACAGACACAGCAGTCAGGCAGGGCCCTGCACATTTATAATGTTTGTTGTATCACCCATTGACGGCAGGCGCTTATAGCATGTCCGCGATCTTTTCGGATTCGCTTTTACGGAGAACTGCTGCAGCGCTGGGAGACTGCAATTGCTTTGGGACATTCTTCCGCGTGTCGTCCCGTTGGGTGCAATCCCACAAGCGTTTAGAAACTCACTCACATCAGCCATGATTCTTTTCAGAGGTAAAGTGCAAGTTAATTTGTTTTATGTATTTTTACTTTATATTTTGTATTAATCATTTTTATATGAATACTTTTGGGTTGTGGAACAAATCATCTGAGTTTCCATTATTTCTTATGGGGAAATTCACTTTGATATACGAGTGCTTTGGACTACGAGCACGTTTCCGGAACAAATTATGCTCGCAAACCGAGGTTCCACTGTATTATAAAAAATAATATAAAGATAACATAATATGTCACTGTCAAAATACATACCAACTAAAGTGAATGAACTGAGCAAAGTCAGTGTTGAAGTTTTCAGTATATAATGATGTATTTCTAATTGTAGAATTTAGCACATCTATAGAACTTTGTCTTGCATGAGTTGAAAGGCAGTGTTTTAGCATTCATTGTTTCATCTCATTCACCCGTTTAATGCGGGACACGACAGGAGTTTCAGTGAATATGTTGCACATCAGTGAAACTTAATATTATGTCTCCATATTAGTTCTTTTAATAGTTATTTGAATCCTATGAGATACCATACCTGGCTTCTGACAAGAACATTTTAATCACCATTATAATGCTTATCAAGATGTATTTCTAAATCCTAAACTGTTTTTTATTTCCATATACATGGAATATATTTTTGGTGGTGTCAAAAATTCACTATCAAGTTAACTTCAGATTCTGATTCTACTAGCAAGCCCGCGATTCTCGAAAGAATCGCAAATCCAAGAATGGCAATCACTTTCTGTTCCCTCCGATATTTCGAGGGATGAAATATCATGGAGGTTGGGTGCGTCCTGGGAAAGTTCATTTAATTAAATAAACATATTTGTACTAAAGCGGTTTCTTTTTGGAGCTGTGACTCATCTGGTTCTGGTGTTTCAGAAGCGCGTTGTAGGCGCCTTCGTTTATTGTTTTTATTCATGCAGTCTCTTTTTTGTTTTTCTATGGCTGTGTCGTCAGCAAGAAGTCGTTTGCTGATGGCGGCGAATTCGCGTGCTGAAGTGACTATGGCGGCGGAACTGGGCATGGAGGTTCCACATTACTAAACGAATGTGGTATATGCAGTGGTGTGGGCGGTCGCTTTCGGGCGGCTGTACAACCTGGCGTGCACGCTTTACCTCAGGTTTAGTTCACAGGTCGTAGCCATGGTAAAGTTTTCATTTAATTAAATAAACCTATTTGTACTAAAGCGGTTTCTTTGTGTGGGCGCCTTCGTTCATTGTTTTTATCCATACGGGCTCGTTTACAGGTCGTAGCCATACGGGCTCGTGTTTGTATTACTAATCGTTGAGCTCCTTCCATTTGGAGCCGTGCCTCCTTTTCCTCTGCTGTGTCAGAAGCGCGTTGTGGGCGCGCTCGTTCATTGTGTTTATCCATACGGGCACGTTTTGTATTTCCATTAGTTGAGCTCTTTCAATGTGGAGCCATGACTTCTTTGCGTGTGGTGTTTTTGAAGCGCGTTGTAGGAGCCTCCGTTTATTGTTTTTATTTATGCAGTCTCGTCTTTGTTGTTCTGTGGCTGTGTCGTTAGGTAGACATCGCTTACTGTTAGGAATCATAATTGAACATGCCACACAGACTGCTGGCACAGTGGATTAGAGCAAGTTTAGTTTACAGGTTGTGTTGTTTGGGCACCACCTACTGACTCTGGGAAGCCGCTGCGTTTGACTCTGGGGCGCCGCGGCACAGTGCGCATGCGCTTCGGTGTGTCCGCCGTGCATAAATTAAACTGTCGTTTAGTAATATAGGTGATGTTCAATTAGACTTAGAATAGTGTCTGTATGTGCATCAGTGTGTGTATATATGTCTGTAATGACAACTTCTAAAAAATTTGCTATCTTTTTCAAACAAGTTACGTTGTATTTGTCTTGTTACAGTCTCTAGATCTATTGTTTTTGGTCTAGTACCTATTATCCTTCAAAAACAGTTAGACTTATGTCCAACGATAACTGCCGCAGAATTTTGCAGTTTGTTCCATTAAGCCATAGGACCAGGCCTACTGATTTGCAAAAATTTTGTATGAGTTTTTGATCTCGTACATGTATGCACACATTCACTCACATGCATACACACTTATGCACTCAAAGAAGTTTATAACTGAAGATATCTGACAGCTTGTTTGCTGTATTAGAACATATTAGTTGATGATGACAAGAAAGAAATGAACACTCACCCACACATACACAACCCACAATAGATCTGTAAAGGTCAACATGCACAGAGGCATTAATCCACCCTTGTACCAATCTGTCTGTTTTTGCAGCTTAGTTTTAAATTTAAATATTATTTAAATTGTTCATTTGGTTCAATTGGGTGGCACAGTGATGCAGTTGTAGCAGTGCTGCTTTGCAGTAAGGAGACCAGAGTTTGCCATGGAGTTTGCATAGGTCTGGTGCGTGTGTGTGTGTGTGTGTGTGTGTGTGTGTGTGTTTGTCTTGCAATGGACTGGAGCCCTGTCCAGGTTTTGTTCCTGGCTTGTGCCCTATGCTGGCTAGGATAAACTCCAGCTCTCTGCAACCCAGGTCTGAATTAAATGGGTTAGAAAATAATGTGAATTTTAAGTTTCCTATTCATTTTAGTGTACATTTATTTGTGTATGTAATGAATATTATATAAGTTAAAGTACTTGACTCTATATTATTGTACAGTACAATTGGTTGTATTGTATTGTGAAATCTGCCTTTGATTGATTTCCTGCAGTGTCACTAAAGTGAAATTGACATGGAAGTACAATTCCATACTGATTTTTTAATCTGTTATTTGAATTTTTAATGATTTATATTTTTCCTAAAAAATGTAAATTTTGAAAGTAATTTTAATATGCTGAAATTTACAGTCATTTGTTGTCCTGTAAACAGTATATTATTGAATACACTGCATTAAATTTAGGAAAAATTTTTTTTAGTAGTTTTACAAAAGTAACCCTATGTATGAGCAGTACAAGTGTTTTCCAGTAATTTCTTTTAATCTTATAAGAAGCAGAATGAAACAGTATATTGTATTTTGCTATTTGTATTAAATATAGGAAATAAAGAAGTAAAGAGGGAAAGTGAAAAATTTATCACTATACAATAACATTGAAAGTTTCTTATTTATTTATATAGTGCCACTTTGTACATTCAAAATGTAAACAATCAGAAGTATAACTTAATATTGTAACAGCTGAATAATCTGCTGTAAAGTGCTCAATTTACAATGCACTTGTTATAATATACAGTATCTGGGATATTTGATAATGTTCTAGGTTCTAAGACCTCCAGTTGATATACTAGTAAACTGACCACTGCTTTAAAAATCAATTATTTCTGCTTTTTAGAACTGATGCAGACGGAAATGCACCACATCCAGACCCTGATGATCATGTCTGAAATCTTTAGAAAAGGAATGAAGGAGGAAGTGCAGTTAGATCACTGCATTGTGGATCGTATCTTCCCTTGCCTGGATGAACTGTTTGAAATTCACAAGGGTTTCTTCTCCTCGATGACAGAGAGACGACAGGAGTCTATGACAGAGGATAGTGACAGAAATTTTGTAATTGATAGAATTGGTGATATTCTTTTGCAGCAGGTATATTCATTTTATTGCAAGTTGTTAAACTAATTACCCTTTGTACTGAATTCTTCACGGCACACACACAAACACACACATATATATATATAATAAAAAAATCTTGAGACGAGACTAATCCTGCGATGAGACGTGACTTCAGATTCTTTCAAGTCATGCCCTACTTACAACTATTATCAAACAAGGCCACGGTGATCAGATGCATTCCGGTACTTAACCTGGACAGACACCAATCCATTAAAGGGCTAACTTATAAACACACACACACACACTTGCGAAGATCCAGTTTAGAATCACCCATTCATCTAAATATGGCAGCAAGAAACAACGAAGTCAAACAAATTAATGCAAATATTGTCGATTAGTTACATGGCATATTGATTAAATGCGTATCAATAGACTATGCTGAAGCAGTTGGTGGTGATCATGCAGAAGATGAAAACATCAATTTACAAAATCCCATAGAATCTACAAGCGTTAACACCAGTCGGTCTTCCACCGGCTGAATTGCTGTTGAAAGAAGGATGTATCATAATGTTATTGCGTAATTTATGTATGAGTGGTGGACTATGCAATGGAACAAGATCAGTTGTATTAAAAATTGGTCGAACAATTCTAACATGTAAAATTTTAACAGGCGACAAGAAAGGTAATGTAATGCATATTCCGCGAATAACATTAGACACCAGAGGAGATCTTGATATACCATTCGTATTAAAACGTTTACAGTTTCCTGTGAGAAAAGCTTATGCTATGACAATTAACAAATCACAGGGACAAACATTTGAAAAATTCAGTTTATTTATTAGAGAGAAAGAAACCATGTTCACTCACGGGCAGTTATATGTTGCATTGTCACAATGTAAATCCAATCAAAATTGAGTGCGATCTTGAAGAATAGTTAATTCCAAATATTGTTTTAGCTGAATAATTAAAATAAATTCCCATGACAATAAAAATCTCTTTAAATTGTATATCCGGTTAACCAAACCTGGGGGTTGGCGAGTGAAGCAAGCAGGGGGCAGCACCCCCTAGTGTGTGTACATTATATATATATATATATATATATATATATATATATATATATAATATTTATGTACACACACTTCACTATTGGGAATGCTTACCCACTTGACAAATGTATTTTGCTTAGTTTAACCAAAAAAGTTTTCTTAAAAGGATAAAAAAATTCTTAAGAAAAGGAAAGACAGTTGAAGACACATTTTGGCTGTCTGTCCTTTATTAGGTGTGTAAGAGTTTTCTTAATATGTTCAAAATCAATGGACAGTGAAGGTCATGTTATACTTTAAAACATTTATAGTGAAAATATTGTATGACATGAAGAAATGCACTATGGAGAGGTGTAATAAAGGGAAACCCAATGAATCCTTGGGTGTTTAAGATATAACATTCTCTTACTAGATTTAGCATCACTTGCTAGACTTTTTTTAGTTTGATACTGTGTTATACATTGTATATACAGTGGTGTGAAAAACTATTTGCCCCCTTCCTGATTTCTTATTCTTTTGCATGTTTGTCACACAAAATGTTTCTGATCATCAAACACATTTAACCATTAGTCAAATATAACACAAGTAAACACAAAATGCAGTTTTTAAATGATGGTGTTTATTATTTAGGGAGAAAAAAAATCCAAACCCTGTGTGAAAAAGTAATTGCCCCCTTGTTAAAAATAACCTAACTGTGGTGTATCACACCTGAGTTCAATTTCCGTAGCCACCCCCAGGCCTGATTACTGCCACACCTGTTTCAATCAAAAAATCACTTAAATAGGAGCTGCCTGACACAGAGAAGTAGACCAAAAGCACCTCAAAAGCTAGACATCATGCCAAGATCCAAAGAAATTCAGGAACAAATGAGAACAGAAGTAATTTGAGATCTATCAGTCTGGTAAAGGTTATAAAGCCATTTCTAAAGCTTTGGGACTCCAGTGAACCACAGTGAGAGCCATTATCCACAAATGGCAAAAACATGGAACAGTGGTGAACCTTCCCAGGAGTGGCCGGCCGACCAAAATTACCCCAAGAGCGCAGAGACGACTCATCCGAGAGGTCACAAAAGACCCCAGGACAACGTCTAAAGAACTGCAGGCCTCACTTACCTCAATTAAGGTCAGTGTTCACGACTCCACCATAAGAAAGAGACTGGGCAAAAACGGCCTGCATGGCAGATTTCCAAGACGCAAACCACTGTTAAGCAAAAAGAACATTAGGGCTCGTCTCAATTTTGCTAAGAAACATCTCAATGATTGCCAAGACTTTTGGGAAAATACCTTGTGGACTGATGAGTCAAAAGTTGAACTTTTTGGAAGGCAAATGTCCCGTTACATCTGGCGTAAAAGAAACACAGCATTTCAGAAAAAGAACATCATACCAACAGTAAAATATGGTGGTGGTAGTGTGATGGTCTGGGGTTGTTTTGCTGCTTCAGGACCTGGAAGGCTTGCTGTGATAGATGGAACCATGAATTCTACTGTCTACCAAAAAATCCTGAAGGAGAATGTCCGACCATCTGTTCGTCAACTCAAGCTGAAGCGATCTTGGGTGCTGCAACAGGACAATGACCCAAAACACACCAGCAAATCCACCTCTGAATGGCTGAAGAAAAACAAAATGAAGACTTTGGAGTGGCCTAGTCAAAGTCCTGACCTGAATCCAATTGAGATGCTATGGCATGACCTTAAAAAGGCGGTTCATGCTAGAAAACCCTCAAATAAAGCTGAATTACAACAATTTTGCAAAGATGAGTGGGCCAAAATTCCTCCAGAGCGATGTAAAAGACTCATTGCAAGTTATTGCAAACGCTTGATTGCAGTTATTGCTGCTAAGGGTGGCCCAACCAGTTATTAGGTTCAGGGGGCAATTACTTTTTCACACAGGGCCATGTAGGTTTGGATTTTTTTTTTCTCCCTAAATAATAAAAACCACCATTTACAAACTGCATTTTGTGTTTACTTGTGTTATATTTGACTAATGGTTAAATGTGTTTGATGATCAGAAACATTTTGTGTGACAAACATGCAAAAGAATAAGAAATCAGGAAGGGGGCAAATAGTTTTTCACACCAATGTATAGGGGTTATTTTTTATGAAAGCATTACTCTGTGCTAAGTGTATTCATTCAATATGCTGATATGCTATCAAAATATAATATTACTATATTTGTACAGTAAGTCAAAGCTGCGGTTAGTCTCAAAATATTATGTTTTCTGTTAAATGTACCAGTTAATCTGTAACATTACTACATTCTCAACATTAATGTAAAAATACTTGCAGTATGTGGATGTTCTCTTTATAAGCCAACATGCTAACAATATGCAGTATAAAGGATGTTCTACATCTTTATATAAATGCAGATACTTTCTTTTTAGAACAGATTTTTTCCCTTTTATGTAATTTTGTAAGCCCTGAAAGTAATATATTAAAAATTGAGCATGTACAAATGATCTGCTTTAGTTTTCAGAAGAAAGTGCTGTCAGAATGAAACTAGTTTATGGAGAATTTTGCAGTCATCACATCGATGCTGTAAACTTTTTCAAAGAGCTTCAGCAGCAAAACAAGAAATTCAACAGTTTTATCAAAGTAAGTAGGTGTACACTTTATGTGGAATTTAAATAATTTTTTACATAAAAATGTAAGTATACTTACTGTATATGCAGTACAAGGCAATTGTATTTATGACAAATTTAATTTAAGATTCCAGACAACTGACTACTAAAATATTTTAATTTTTTGTCTGTCCACAGCAACTGAATCTACAGTATGTCATTCATTTCCATACTATGTGTGACTGTGTCAGTAGACACACTAAAATAAATCTGAGAAACACACAGATGTATATTTAGTTTTAACACCATTATTTGTATTACGCTATATTACTTCCTGTTCTTTTTGTCCTTTTTCTTTGTACAATGAATGATTAGAAGATAAAAGACTTGGTATACAAACCCAAAAATAAGAGTTACCATTATTATTAAGCTGATGCCAAGGATGCTCAGAGGACGCAACAAATGAACGCTCAGAACGCGTGGCAGCCATGATGCGGGCGCGTACGCGTTCTGAGCGTGAAGTATAAATGGGCCCTAAGTGCAGCTTGGGTCACAGAATTGCACAGAAACACAGGAGATTGTAGAGACAGGAACTTTATTGAAATACTTCAAACAAACATGTCTCATGCAGTTAGTTATCGATTAAACAATAGACAAACAAAATAGGGGAGCACACCCCCCCCCAACAGGAGCAGAGAATGTCTGGGGGAGGAGAGAGAAACAAAGCAATCAGCCAAAAAGGACACGTGCTGCTCAGGCTTTTAAGTAAGCGTAGTGTCGCATGAAAAGCCACAATCGAGAAGACGGAGATTTATTTATTTTTATGGTGAAGATTCCAGGGTTGCACCAAGCCTTGAGATACAAAAACAAAGCAAACCGGTAATCAAACAGCAAATAAAGAATGTAAATGAAAACAAATGAAATAAGAAAACAACAGTACCACCCCTGTTCCCCTTACGGTGATTACACATTAAGTACAACAAAGCACAAACAAAACACACACAGTAAATCATGAAAAATGGCACCGGATGAAATGTAACGATTAAAATAGATAGTCCAGAGATCTGCACGTTGAATGGGAATGTAAAGATAGTCCTACCAGTAGTTCCTGAAATGGTGAAGACGGGTTCAGGAGTGCTCCTTTCTTTGCAGGATGGCCATGAATCCACTTACAGTCCTCATGTACACACGCAGATGGCAGATAATCCAGACGCACGAAACAGACAAAATGAATAAGTACAGGTAACCCAACAGAAGGCAGACAGACAGGAACTTGAAACACAAATTACAAAATTTTTTTTTTTTTGCTTTTGGTCATCGGCCCCCTTTTTAAAAGCCACGCTGACATCCTTTGACCTCAACAGCCCCAGCACCCTCAGCAGAAGACCAATCCGAGCCACTGCAGGGACTGCTGGGAGTTGCAGTTTCATATTCTATTGGCTACTTTCACAATCCCAAGTGGCGGTTTTCTCTACAGCTGCTTCCTGTTCTCTCTGTAGTACAGTATTGCTACGAAAAAAGCCATTAAAATTGTGGCGGATATTTGCGGTTTCTGCTAACAATTATTAGTAATCCGCGAATTACTGAGGCCGCGAACTCTGAACCGCGACTTCACGGGGGTCTACTGTACTTGATATTTACTCTTTTTATGGTTGCTAGCCTTTTTATTTACTTTGACAGAATATATTTGTTTGATGTTTTTTCTTTTACATTGCAATTCCTCAACTTTTGTACATATTCCTAAATGGTTTCAGAGTTGGTTTCTCTGAACAGTCATTTGCCAATGAACAGAATTTGTTAATGCTTTCTATGCTTTCAGTTACACAAGTCTGCAGATTTCTTAGGCCTGCTGTCTATCTTCATGGCTCTTGCCGTTTTATTTTTCTATTTACCGTTGTTATCTGATTGTTTTCTCTTATAGCTCATGCTACTTTAAGGCAAATAAGTAAATATTACTTGTATTTAAACTTTGCCTGCTGTAAATTTTCAAAGTTCTTCTTTGATAAAAATGCCTGTTAGTTAGCCAGGCACCAGGTTTTATATTTTACATTTTCTATTACAGTATGTAGTAGATGAAAGGATGAATTAATATTTTAATATTGTGGAGTATCACTCCATATGCCATTTCAAAGCATTCCAAGATAATTTTGTTAATGTTGTGTTTAAAAATGTGTTTTGCCCATATAAAATGGTTTATTAAGTGTTATTCTATCATTCATTCAGTTTTGTCTAGAATTTTACCAAGAATTAAGAGTACAGTACACCACTACAAATGTACTATCATTTAAAATTATAGGTGCCCATTTGCTTTAGGCACAACAATAGAACAAATCTGTCATAGTATGTTGAACTATGCAGTACTCTTTATTATTACTTTGATTTTTGGTTGTGTTTTGATAACAGTTGTGAAGTATTATTAGGCTCTCCCAAAGTTACCTAATCACGTAAAATGCATTTGCTTATTTTTTTAATATAGCAACAAAGCAATAATTTCCTTGTCCGACGGAGAGAAATTCCTGAATGTATCTTATTGGTGACTCAACGGCTCACAAAATACCCAGTACTGTTGGAGAGGATTCTGAAATATTCCAAAGGTAAGCACACCTCTTAAAAGGTTGCCAGTTAGAATATTTAAAGGATATGAAACTGGAAAGTAGTTTATGTTCAGCACAAATTAATAAAATGCTAAAAGCATTATAGTTGTCGAATTATAATGAAGTGTAAAGATTAACCTGTGTTTTTATATTTATCATTGAAGAGTTTTATTAAAATATTAAGGAAAAATATTTTATTTAAATAATATGTTGTGAGAGATGTTTTTACATTATGCTACTTAATCAAAATAAAGTATTAAAAAAACATTCTCTTATTTTCCAAATATGACAGAGGCGGTGTATTTGTCGAGTTTGCAAGTAGATACTTCCCTGTAATCTGTATATATGACCGTACTACTATATGATTATACTGTTTCTGCGTCTGTGTTTTCCAGTACTGCATTACAGGATTCTGCAGTCTATCAACAATGGTAGCATCAGACAACAGGTAGAAATGAACTCTGAGCAGTATACCAGTCCACTGCAGAGTACATTCAACCAATTACTTTCGATGTCATCAGTCAACCTAACCTGTTTATTTTTGGAACAAAACCACAATACACAAACGTTAAACATGTAGCACACCTTCACATATGATATACAGTAACACAAACATCCTAAAACACACATTAGTCTCTAGCATGTGAAAGCCTGAATTTTCATATCATCTGAACTTTTATATTTACATTTTTAGTTCTTTTCTCTTTGGTTGCTTCATGAAGAATGTCTATATATTTTCTTGTTTATATTACTT